>NC_077231.1:92289118-92439118 GCF_027887165.1 Monodelphis domestica
AGAGACAGAAAGAGAGACAGAGACAGAGAGACAGAAAGAGAGACAGAGACAGAGACACTATCCATTTTGGGGAAATAGACTCTGGAACACAAATTGGAGGCTGCTGGTAGACTTGTGAGAAAGAAAAGACAGGAGAGGAGATCAATCCAGTTTAAGGCTGGGAATGAACCACCATAAAATAATTAGATTATCTAGGAAACCAATTGTATTGAAAGTTTTCATACATGTATACATACCACAAACTTGATGTGTATGATGTGTGATATGCTTCGTATTGTTCAGTCCTTTTCAGTTAGGTCTCTTTGTGAGGGGTCTTTGGGGTTTTTATGGCAAAGATCCTGCAGTGGTTGGCCAGTTTCTTCTCTTAGCTCAGTTGAAAGATGAGGAAACTGAGACAAACAGGATGAAGTGACTTGTCCAGGGTCCCAAAGCTGGGCAGTATCTGAGGTCAGATTTGAATTCAGGTCTTATTGACTGTGCCACTCTATCCACTGTGCCACCTAACTACCCCATCTATGTGGTTTATATGTGGTATGTATGTAGTATGTATATTTGTGCACTTGCACATATACCCTCCCTATATATGTGGATATAACATACCAAGTTCATGGATTCCAGGTTAAGAATTCACAAACTAAATAGTCTCTGCTCTTGAGAAATTTATATTCTCTGAGGGATAAAAAACCCCCAAATGCATGGCTAACTAAATACAAAATGCAGAAAATTGATTTGTTTGGGATCAGGAAAGGTCTATGAGATCATAGATTTAGAGTCAGAAGGAGACCTAAGCATCATTGAATCTAATCTCCTCATTTTATAGATGAGGACCTTGAAGAGATGCAGCGACTTGGCTCTGGTCACACACATATTTAAGATACTGAAGCAAGATTTGAACCCAGTTCTCTGACTTTAAACTTGACATGGTTTCTTTCCCTCCATGGTTGGCTTCTCTTAGAGGAGAAGACAGTTGAGACATGAAGAAAGCCAGAAATTCCAAAAAGTGGAGGTGAGGAAGGAGAGAATTCCAAGTAGAATGGTAGAAACAGCCTGTACAAAAAAAGGGCATAAAGTTGAGGGACAGAATATTGTATTTGGGAACCTGACTTGCCCAAGGTCACTTGCCACATAAGTGATAATTATAATAATAGCTAGCATTTATATAATACTTTACAGTTTGTTGAGCAGTATATATGTATGTGGGTATACATACACAAAATAGATTTGATTCTCATAGCACCTCTTTGAGATAGATGCTATTAGCTCCTTTTACAATTGAGGAAACTGAGTCTCACAGAGGTTAAGTGAATTGCTGGAGTCCCACAGTGGGTAATCTGAGGTAGGATTCAAACTTGGCCATTCCAGTCTTATATCCACTATGTCACAAAAATTTGGGGCTTTAGCCTCTTGCATTCTTTCTCCAGATTCATCCTTCCCATTTTCTGTAGTACAAATGATTTATAGTATTGATTTGTCCATTTATGGTCTTTGTTTTCCTGATTCTCCTGTGTTTATTACAGCTCTCCCTTGGAGATGACATACTTCACACCTTAAAGGCAAAGATCTTGACTTATGCTGCTTTTGTAGCCTCTTGAGAGGCTACAATTCCCTGTACTAGTAATCTTTCCCTGACTGATAGATCATTAATAAATGCTAGTTGATTAATTGATTCGTGAAAATGTCTTTTCCCACCTTTTCTTTGTCTGGAGCTGGAGATAATCACAACTCATATTTAAGTAGCCCTGTGAGGTTGATAAAGTGACTTCTTTATTTTATTTTCCCTCCAAAGGAGTCTTGTGAGGCAGATAAGAAATACAACATTCATTATTCCCATTTCATAGATGAGAATATTGAGGCTTAGAGTCATTTAACCATGGTCTGCATCAGTTTCCTTATCTATAAAAATAAGGGCAATAATAGCACTCACCTTACCCTATTGTTGGGAGAAGCTTAAAGCAATATATCAAGGATATCTATAATGATGATGATGCTAGCTGATATCCATAAAGTTTGGAGTTGGCTAAACATATCTGAAATGGAAAAATGGATGATTTTTTTTCTGGGATTTTATTGATATAGAGAACCACTTGTACCTCCTCTATAGCCTTGGAGAATTATCCCTGAACATTAGAATTTAGCCATTGCTTAGTGACTTTTCCCTAAGGGACCTCAGTGCCCATCTTTAAGAAATTGAACTCGAATAAGCAGAACTCTCATTCCACATCTCCAGCAGGAAGCTGACTGGACCTCAAAAGACCTCCTATGAGAGCCTCCCAAAAGGGCAGTCCATACCTCTGTTGGACAGCTCCACTTGTTAGGCTATTTCCTATAATAGGGAACCAAAGTCCATCTCTCTTCCCCAAAACTTGAAGGTCCTCTTCTGTCATCCCAACCAAATGGAGCAAGTTGAACTCCCTTCATAGGACGGTCCTTAAAGCTCTCCCTCCTCCTTTCTGTGTTCCCTCCCACCATGTCTATTCACATCCAGGCTAAATCTCCCCTGTCCTTTGATCCATGGATGGCATATGGTCTCCAGTCCCCTCCTAGTTTTGGTTGTTCTCATGTGGTGCCCAGAACTCAACAGGGTGCTTCAGATGTGGCCCATCTCAGGGACTCATTGAGGCCAGTGTGTCACCTCTGGGGATCCTTTTGTGTGGAGTCAAGACTTTTTCTTCCTTAGTCATAGTTACTATTTGGGGGAAGGAAACCTTTGCATTTTGCCCTCTGGAGACCTAATGCTTGGATTCTGCATTGCAATGAAAAGCCCATTGGCTTTAGAGTCAGCGAACCTGGCCCAAATCTCACCTCTGATGCTTACTTACCTGGGAGATCTTGGGTACTGCTCTGGGCCTCAGTTTCCTCATCTGTAAAACAAGTCAAGATTTGTGATTCTAGGGTTTTGTCTTGCTACAAGTCTGGAGTTTGCTAAAAGCTTGTTTATCTCGCAAAACTCTCTAGCAGGCATCCTGCAACTCTTTATATAGCCAATTACCAGCTCAATTCTGGAAAAAAAATTTACTGAGTCTAGATATTTTCATGGATAGCTTTAGTTTTTGTTTCACTTTCATTTCCATATTTAAAAAAAAGTTATCTATTTTTTTAAACCCTAACTTTCCATCTTAGAATCAATACTGTGTATCAATTCCAAGACAGAAGAGTGTTAAGGACTAGGCAATGGGGGCCAAGTGACTTGCCCAGGGTCACACAGCCAGTGTCTATTTAAGCCAGTGTCAGATTTAAACCCCAGACCTGCTGTCTCTGGGTCTGGTTCTCAATCCACTAGACCACCTAGCTACCTCTGCTATCATTTTTTAAACAAAAATAAGTCTCTTGAGAGTGAAGGGACAGTCAACTACCCATAACCTGCATCCCTCCAGCATTTTTTTTGTTTCCTGGAACTCCTAGAGTATTGCTTTGTATTTGTTTATGTGTGTCTATATAGATAAGGAGATATAGAGATATTTAGAAGTCAAGATATTTATGTATCTTATTCCACTTAATTATATATGCCTTTTGGGTGTTGGAGCCATACCTGATCTCCCCCTGCCTCCCAATCAACACCAGAACCATTTCTAGTAGTATAAGCAGCCTTCCACACTTAAAGGTCCTCCATCTCTTCACCAGAAGAAAGAATTTATGTTTCTCCATCTGTTATCCAAGATCAAGACTGCCTTGCTTCATTGTTGTGGCCCCTGTAGTACTAACACTGGGAGGTTTTTGCTACAAATTTTTGTGAGTTTCAATTAGATGCCTTCCTGTTTCTTGGCTCTTTTCTAACCAACTAAGCTTACCAGACAAGCATCGTACAGTAGATAAGTCATTAAACTTGGAAACTTGATTTGGAATCCCACCTACGCTACATACAAGCCAGAGGACAACCTTCAAGTTCTTTACACGTTCTAAGCCTCTGCCTCCTCATCTGGAAATCAGGATAGCGCGTATTTCCCATGGTCTTCCTGAGGATCCAGTGAGCTAATATATGCCAAAGGCTTGGCAAACCTCAGGGTGTTCTGATAACCTTCTCTATTATCCTCATTGATGACCATATTTTCCTTCTTGTCCTATGTGTGATGGAGTTCATTCAATGGTGATTACTGGCAGAAAAATTCCTGACAGTAGCACAAACCTTCATACATTCAGAGTGCCCTATCGATCTCAGTGGGTTCTCACAGTGATCCTCTGAGGCAGGAAGAACAGGCATTATTGGTCTCCATTGACAAAAGAAAAAGCTGATGCTTTGAGTATTTAAGAGGCTAGCTCAATCCAGCGTGCAGAGCAAGTGGATGGCTTAGAATGGAAGAGTCCAAACTCTTTATGCCATTTCTCATTGAACATATTTTAGAAGCATATTTGACAGCAAGCAGAAATGGAACACATTTTGGTTTAAATATGTAAATAGGAAAATATCTCATTCTTCCAAGTAGCATGGTTATTTGGGGGCATATACATATATTTTTTAATAGGCTCATATTTGGTATCTGAGTTTTGTTTCGTTGGGTGGGAGGCTTCTAAGTTGAGAATCTAATTTTCTGAAATATGTTTGTAAGGGAAGAATGGCTCATCCATTCTTCCCCATCTGCTTCTTTCCCCAACCAGTTGGGTTTGGGGTATCTTTTTATAATTTTATACAAATTTCATTTCATAATTAAAATTTAAATAATTTTTGTAATTTTATAAGTTCTTTTGATTTTTTGAGTGTTTTAAACACTACAACCTTTTCTCATTAGTCCCTCATTACTGACTGAATCTTACCTTGTAGCCAAAGAAATCAATAAGGCTTCCTTTCCCCTTTGAATCTTGCTTTGTAGCCAAAAAAAGCTCCTAACCTTATCTGACAGAATGTTCAACATCCTAGTCCTGTACACTTTACTCAGCAGAGAGAAGTCCATCTTTTCCTCTATCCTTCCACATCAACACTGGTCATTGAAATTCATTAGAATTTGACCATTGCTTAGTGTTGTTTTCTTTTGTATTACTGTGGTCACAGTTTTTCCAATTCTCTTGCTTCTGCCCTTCACTTGCATCAGTTCATGTAAATCTTTTCATGTTTATCTGAATTCATCATTTCTCATAGTAAGATAATAATGTGACATATATGTGCCAGAATTTGGATATCAGAGTTTCTTTTAAGGGTCACTTTTGTCAATGGATCTTCCATGATGATGTTCCAGCTCAGTTAAGGTTAAGGAGTAAGTGGAAGATTGAGAAAACTCTCTAAATCAGAAAACTCTCTGAATCACAGAACAATCCCCCCCCCCCAAAAAAAATTGTTGAAGGAACTAGCAGTGTTTATCCTGAAAAAAAGAGAGGTCAGTTAGTTGTCTTCAAATAAACATCCAAATGTGTAGTATCTTCTCTCTGTGCCCCCTATTGTCTTCCCTTATTAGAATGTAAGCTTCTTGAGGTCAGGGACTAGGTTTTTTATTTTGTATCCCCAATGTTTTGCAAAGTGCCTGGAATGCTTCATTCATATTTAATAGATGCTTGACTGAATGACTGTCTGACAAATGGAAGAAGGATAAAACTTGTATTTGCTTGACCTTAGAGGACCAAACAAAAAAAGCAGAGAAGCAGAAAGAAAATTGATTAACAATTAGAGCTATTGAAAAATGAAACAGGCTGCCTCCAGAGTTGGTGGATAACTTTCAGTAAATACATGTATGACCCTGAGCAAGTCACTTAATCCTGTTTGCCTCAGTTTCCATCTATAAAATGAACTGGAAAAGGAAATGGCAAACTACTCCAGGATCTTTATAAAGAAAACCCCTAAAGGGATCATGAAGAGTTAGATGTAAATTTACATTGAGAAGATTTCTTTTTAATATTATAATATTTCTTGTTTCTAAGTAATGCTCATTATAATTTTCTAATTAAGGCTTGGTCTGTGCTTCAAGCATCTTTCTTCATTCCTGTAGTCCTGCAATTCTCTTACATTAACTGACCCAGAACATCCTCTAAATTGGGATAGAGATTGGAGCTCCATCTTGTTTTGTAAACAGAAAATAGTTTAAGCTAAGTATATCTTGGGCCAGGAGGACAATCTCCTTGGGTTTTTCATTGAAATGAACTGTAGAGTTCAAAATTTAACCCTACCCAACTTAATCTGCCCATCTAGATCATCAAGGACTCTGAGAATCTTATGACCACGCATGACTCGGTCCATTACCACCATGAAGGAATCAAGGAGGGACTGTAAAAAATTATTCTTTCTCCTCATTAGTTATTCACCAGTTAGAGATATTGAGGAGTAGGCTGAGTAATGATCTTCCAGAATTGTGTTTAATGAACACAAGATGATGAATGTTTTGGTCTTTGATTACCAAGAGCTATCACTGATCGGTTAATTTATTGGTTATTGCTAGTCTTATCAATACATTGATTTTCTTATCCAGAACTCAGTCTCTCAGAATTTTTAATCATTGCAACATATAATTGTAATACAAAGTTACACACATATACTTACTGGAAGTCTTCTAAGCAAAGGATGAATGACTACCTGCTGATATGTAGAGTGAATTCTTATTGAGTTATGGGTCAGGGAATCATAGATTTATCATTACAAGAACCTTAGAGGTCATCTAGTCTGATTCTCCTTTTACACAGTTGGAAACAGAGACCCAGTGATGTTAAGGGATGACAATATATATCCAGAGCTGAAAGAGACATTGGAGATCACTTATCCCACCTCCCTCATTTTACAAGTAAGGATGCTAAGGCCATTTGCCCAAGGTCAGGCATCTAGTAAGTAGATTTTGGTTTTGAACCATGGGGTCACAGGAACAGGAAAGGGGTTTGGAGTTTCCATGACTCCATGTTCCATGGAGTTTCCATGACTCCATAGTGTCTGAGGCCCCTTCTATTTCAGAGATTCTGTTTTTCTGTTAAGGCCACATTTTTGAAGTGATGACAGATTCTGTGAGCTCCAAGTCCCATGTGCTATCACTGGTACCATATTGCCTCTTTTTTTAAACTCTTACCTTCCATCTTGGAATCATTTCTGTGTATTGGTTCCAAAGAAGAGTGGTAAAGGCTAGGCAGTAGGAGTTAAGTGACTTGTCCAGGGTCACCCAGCTAGGAAGTGTCTGAGTCCACATTTGAACCCAGGACCTCCGATCTCTAGGCCTGGCTCTCCATCCACTGAGCCACCCAGCTGCCCCCCCTACCCTTTTTTTTTTTTTAGGGATATCAATTCAATAGCTATGTAGAGGATGTGATGGGCATGGAAAAGACAAATGCAACTGTCAATAATCAAATATTTCTTAAGGATTCCTCTGTGCCAGTTGCTGTGCCATGGGCTGAATCTAAACAATTAAAAGATTGAAACAACCCTTACTCTTAATATACATTCAAAAACAACAGTACATATATAATCTATGCAGCCTAAATAAAAAGTGAAGAAGTTCATCTACCTACAAAGTAGTGGGATGGGGGAGATTGGAAACGGCTTCCTGCACAAAGCGTCTCTTAAAGGGACAGGAAGAGGTAAGGAGGGATGGATTGCCAGCGTTCAGAATGGTCAGACCATTGCCGTATGGTCCAGGTAAGAGATGATGGGAGTCTCAAGGGGCTCCGGAGACATCATGGAGGCCAGCTCTATGCGAAGGGTTTGCCTTCTCAAGCTTTAGAGGGAGGGGCTTCTTTGAGCCTTGGTTGTTGTCAGTCCACCCCCTGAAGAGGAGGGGATGGAGCCCAGCTTGAAACAGTTAAATGTGCTCTCCCACCACTGACAGCCTACCACAAACCACCCAGGGCTCTCGTTTCCCTGAAGGATAAGAGGGATATAAAGTGAACATCTGTGGAGCGTGAATCCAAGGCAGCCCATGTGGGAGGATCTAAAAAGGATCTCTGGCGGGCTGCGGCAGCCACCGTTACCTGTGTGGGCTGCCATGCTGCTGCTCACACGCCTTCCTTCAGGGACTCCCTCCTCCCCCCTCCCCAGCCCCTTTCCTGTCCCACTCCCCGACATCTTCCCCATTGGCACTGCTGTGATGTTTTGGCAGGGACTTAAAAACAGAATAGTGACTCATCCTGAACTCTTAGTCGGCGCTCCTACTTGGGTGGGGGTGGTGGTGATCCCAAGTTCAGAGACTCATAGGATGCCAGAGCTAGGAGTGGTTTGGGAGATGATTAGACCCAAGGGATGCTGGAGCAAAGAGCCCAGCATATGGAGTCTAAGGATCTGAGGGGGAATCCTGTCTTTGCTGCTTACTCTCTATGTGACCTCAGTTTTCTCATTTGTCAAATGGGAGTTTGGGGAATCAAGAGCTGAGATTCCAATCACTTCATCATCTCTGAGCTCCAGATTTCTTACTGGTTAAAAAAAAGAGCTTGAACAACAAAGCCTCTCAGGTCTCTTCTAGTTCTAGTGGATCTTCCCATGGCTCAGTTTTCCTCCCCTATAAAAGGGGAGAGTTAGGCTAGATGATCTCTGAGATTCTTTCCAGTTCTACATCTATGACTGTTGTTCAGTTGTGTCTGACTCTTAATGACCTCGTTTGGGGTTTTCTTGGCAAAGATCTTGGAGTGTTTTGCCATTTCCTTCTCCAGCTCATTTTACAGATGAAGAAATTGAGGTCAACAGGGTTAAGTGACTTGTCCAGGGTCACACAGCCAGTAGATAACTGAGGTCAGATTTGAACCCAGGTCTTCCTGCCCACTGTGCCCCACAATAGGCTTCTTAGAGCTCTCAAATCTCCCATCAGTTTTCTATTCTTCTTTGAAACAACTCAACTATTATGGGCAATTGTTCTTGAGCCAAATCTTTTGCTTGGTCCTTTATACCACAAACAATCTTCACCAAGAGACCATTATGGTGTCCCACCAAAGAGCTCTTAATTGCAACAATATTCAATCAGTTTTAGGTCAGATGATTTTCAAAGACCACATTTGGAAAAATATTGGCTGATATTTATTATGCTCATGTTTTGTGTTGACTTGGCTGTGTACAATTGTTTTCACTTTATAGGATGTAAGGTCCTTGAGGGCAGGGCTAGTCATATTTTTGTCTCTGTAACCATATAACTTAACACAATTCCCAATACATCAAAGATGTGTAATCCATGTTTACCAAATTGAATTGCATATTGACTGTCCAGTTGTCTTGTGGCACAATTATTTTGGGGACTGCCTTGCCAATCCCGCTCCCCAAAAGTGGTTACATTCTGCCCAGAAGCCAGTTTGTTTTTCATCATTACTTTGAACTCCAGATGCATGTTTTCTATTTGAAATGTATTTCAGTTGCAAGGCTTCCCAAGCCAAGCACACCCATCAGAACCTTTTCTCACTTCTTAGAAGTTTTTACCCAATTCCAAGAAGTCATCAGAGCTTCTTTGCTAGAAATATAACCCCTTGAGACTAGAACCCCCCCCAATGCCATCTTTCCCAATCCCTAAGGCTAGGTAGGAATGGTCCTGGCAATGGAGGGCTGTTGAATAGACTGTAGATGGGAGACCAGATTCCTGGACCAGCAGCTACAGCCTAGAAATGATAGTTATGACTCATTCCTGGGAAATGGAGGCAGCTCTCCATTGAGATCCAGAGCACACCATGCTTCTCTAGGAGCCAGTTCACACTTAAAGCAAAAGACTGAATTTCTCCATACATGAAGTTATAAATTTGTCAGCATTTTGGTCCTTTTTAATAATAATCCCATACATTTGAACAACAGTGTGCATAAAGCCCTTTAAACATGATAAACCCATATATGTCATGGACGATTGTTAGTAGTACTATATAAAGCATTATGCTTTTCAAATCACTCCCACATGTAATATAATTTCCTTCGTTAGCCACATACATTTATCATCTGCATTAAAAATGTGCATTTATTAAACCCCAACTATGTGCCATCCAATATACAAAGTTCTAAAAATATAAAGATAAAAGAGGAATAACTCCTGAATGAATGAGTGAAAAAGCATTTATTAAGTGCCTATTGTATGCTAGGGACTGGGCATAAATACCAAGAAAAAAGTGAAAGGAACTTACAGTCTTGCCTAAGGAATTATTGTTGTTATTAAGTCTTTTTAGTCCTCAGTGATTTTTCATGACCCCATTTGGGGGTTTCTTGGCAGAGATATTAGAGTTGTTTGCCATTTCCTTCTCCAACTTATTTTGCAGATGAGGAACTGAGGCAAACAGGTTTAAATGACTTGCTCAGCCCCACACAGCTAGAAAGTGTCTGAGACTAGATTTGAACTAAAAAAGATGAGTTCCTGACTCCAGACTTGGCACTCTGTCCACTGTGCCACCTGGCATATTCAGATATTTATAAGATGATATAAGGCTGAAGAGAAGGTACTAGCAGCTTTCCATTCCAGAAGGGCTTTATTGAGAAATCCACACTTTAGCTAGGGCCTTAATAGAAACTAGGGATTTTGATAGATGGAGGTAAGGAGGAATTGCATTCCAGACACAGGGGACAGCTATTGCAAAAGCCTGTATGTGAGAGATTGTAGTATTGTCTTTGAGGAACCATGATGCCACCCCTGAGTTTTCTCTTCTTTCAAATAAAGTTGTTAGTCTAAATGATTTCTAAGGTATCTTCCAACTCTTAAGTCTAAGATCCCACCTGTATAACCATGAGCAAGTCACTCCTGGGACTTAATTTCCACATCTATAAAATAAGGTAGTTGGATTGTTGTATGATTTCTAGGGTCCCCTCTAGCTCTGATTTCCAAAATCTATTTGATGAGTCTAGAAGATTTATCATCTCCAAGTCATTCTCTGTTCATTCCAGTAAAGATGAAATGGTTTGCCTTAGGGGATAGTGAATATGCTGTCACTTGGCAGTGTTTAAGCAGAGGCTTTTGGGGCTTCTCATTAGGGCTGTGGTAGGTAAGATTTGTGATCTGGGTATATGGATTGAATTCAGTAAGTTCCAGGATTCTTTCCAACACCAGTGTTCCATGATTCATACCCATTCCATAGCTAAATAAATTGATAGGTCTGTGGGAGATAACCAAGCCTGGAAACATTCTTGACAAACTTCTGACTGCACCTTCAACAGCCTTACAAGATTTTTCCAGAATCAGGAAAGGAAGTGATTGTTGGGGGCAGACTCCAACTTGGAGATGAGAGCAAGAGTGATATCAATATGGTAGAAGATAGGCAAGACATTTGGAATCAAAAGCCTCAAGACTGTTATGTGTCCCAGTTCTGTCACTTACAAGTTATCTGACCTTAGACTTGTAGCATTGAACATTTGCAAATGGAAGGAATTTGGGGGGTCATTTTAAAAGTGAGGAAACAAAAGTCTTTAAAAAAAGACTTATTCAAGGTCACACAAAGAGGATTATAGTCTTAGACATGGAAGATGCCTCTGAGGTCATCCAGTGTAGCCTCCTCTTTTTACAGACCCAAGTCTCCTGACTTCAAATCCAAGGCTCTATCCGCAGCACCCCATTTCTACTCATATCCCATCTTATTCTATGGTTCAGTCTATAGTTTATACTTTACTATTTGTAATTTCTAGATCCCTCCTCCCCTGGCAAAATGTTTATTTTTGTCTCATCCATTTCAGTTCTAAGGCTCTTGAGAGTGTCAGCCACATCCTCTTGGTTTCCTAGTGTTCCCCACAGTCTGTGACATCATGGGATAATAGATTTAACGCTGAATAATAGATTTAAAACTGAGCCCGACATCCTTGTTTTATGGATGAGGAAACTGAGTCACAGGGAGATTATTATGTTTAGCTCAGGGTCACAGAGGCAGTCATTGGCAAAACCAGGATTTGAACCTAATTCTTTTTGACTGGAACTAGTGCTCTTCACCTTTATGGGTCTCTTTTCTCCTCTGTTAATAGAAGAGATTCAACTTCATTTCTGATTTTCTGCCTCTCTCTGGCTTGACCTTGACAACTAGGATTCTATGACCTGCTCTTTCTGTCAGTGTCATAGGATTTAGCACCTGGCATTTCATTGGTTTGACCCCACAGAGCAGAATCTGGAGCCATGGGTTGAAGTTGCAAATGGACACATTTAGACTGAACATCAGGAGATTCCTCCTAACAATAAGACTTTTCCCTGAGTTGAGTAGGCTGCCCTGGCTAGTTATACAACTCTCCCTTCTTGTAGATCTTGGACCTAGTTTGTTGTTGTCTTTGTAGTGCTCTGGTGCTGGGAACAGAGCAGGGACTTAATAAATTGATTCAGGAGGACACTGAATGGCTTACTTTTTTGAAGCTATTTCAAGGATTCTTTTTTCAGGTATGAGTTGGTCTTGATAGCCTCCGAGAAGTCTCTGCTTCCCACTCTGGGATTTTAGGATTGAATTCTACCCCTCTTAGATTGTAGATGAAGAAAATGAAGCCTGGAAGAATTAAGTGACTTGCCTGAGATTATATGCAGGAAATAACAAAGTCTGAATGTGAATTCTGGCCCTCTTATCCCAGGAATGTGCTTCTTCCATTCTGCCAGGATACCTTCTCTTCCTGTAGCTAGGAACAAGACTGGAGCACAAGCCAAGAAGTACCAATCCTTGTGACTTGGCGATCTGTGACATTCAAGGGGCGGCACAGATCTGTAGTCCACAGAAACGAAACCAAAAGTTCTTCTTTGCCAATCATTTGCATGTCCTTTTAAACTAGGTCTTTAACCAGAGTCTCCCCTTGGGAAGTAAATGTCACTGGCCAGAATCTTATCTTCCTCCTCACCCCAACCTTTCTGTAGTTTAAGATCTTGATGGGGGTTGGAGCTTAGAGGAAATCACATGTGTGCCTCCCCTAAAACTGGTAATCTCACATGACAATGATACTGACCTTGGAGGGGAAATGAAGTCATGGAAAGTGATAGGGGTAGGAGGGAGCAGCATAGGAAGGGAGACTGCTGTTGCCAAGCAGCCAGACAGACTTGGTCTTTTTTTATCTTCATTCTTCTTGCCTCAATGACCTGAGAAGAGACTATATGCATGGGGTTATTCATGACTCCATAGGAATAAAATAAACACCTACTTTGGGACAGGCACTGGGCTAAGCACTCCAGATAGAAACACAAAAGTGAAACCATCCCTGACTTGGGAGGGGAGGGCTTTACATGGAGAACTTTTACTCTTTTATGCCTTCATTTATGCAACTGATTAAGCACCTACTGTGTGCCAGGCCATGTTCATCAGATCTTAGATGTAGAGCTGGAAGGAGTTTTTAGGACCATCTAGTTCAGCCCCCTCATTTTAAAGAGGATGAATTTGAAACCCAGAATTTGTCAGTTTGTAGCCAAGCCAAGATTGAAACTAAGGTCATAAGATTGTAGATCCAGAGTTAGAAGAAGAGACCATTTTAGCAATGAGGAAGCTGAGGTCAAAGGAGATTCATTGATTTGCCTAAGACCATCCAATGGGCAAGTAGCAAAGGCAGAATTTGAACTTGTCCTCTGAATTCAAAGCCAGGGCTCTTTCCATTATACCATTTAGGGAAGAACAAGGGAGATAATTTGAAACAGTGTAGTAGTGGGGGAATTCAGTACTGGATTTGAATTCTGACTCTTAACATTCTCAATTCAAGGAGCAACCCAGAATTAATTAATCTTAACTCTTTTCTCTCTTTCACCACCCCTGGGTCAAAATTGGAGCATAAAGGAAGTCAAATCTGAACAAGGGTAATGTTCTGAGGAATTCCTAAGGGTGGAGAAGTTGGTCATCTTAAGCAGCGTAAAAGAAAAGTATTTGAGGGCTGCTGTGATAGAAAGTTACATAGTCAGAAAGGGAATGCCAGAGTTTGTGATTTAGGAAGTAGAAACTGTGTGGGTAATGATGAGATCAAGACTGTGACCATCTATGTGTATGACTGAGGGAGAGAGGAAGGATTCATGGGCTTTAATGACCCTGAGAAGTTGGGAAGCTAGAAAATTTGAGAGAACATCAATATGGATACTGGAGCCCCCAGGGTCCTTGAACTTCTGAAGAAGGGAGAGAGAATGAGCTGAGCTGCAAGGGCTTGTAGACAAAAGTCACCATGATTTGGATTGAGGGGAAGATTTTAACTGAGTTTAATACTTAGGATCATGTCCTGCCTCTGACACATACTGATTGTGTAATCCTGGGCACATCACTTAATCTCTCATTGCCCCAGGTAACACTTTTAAGACTATAAATTGCCAAGAAGGTGCTGACCTACTTTGCTAGGGGAATTTCCATAATGGGAGCTCCAGTCAATGAAATCACAGGTCTAGTCCTCACCTCATCTCTTACATCTCTGAGTAAGTATTCTTACTCAGAAGCATACCTGTTTTCTCCTCTCTCCCTAGAAGAATATATATCCCTTGAGAGCAGGGAATCCTTCACTTTTGTTTTGTAATCCTCAGTTCCTAGCCCAGAGTATGCTTGCTTGCTTGCTGAATTGAGTCCTGAAAAGATAAAGTCTGCTTTTGCCATTCAAAACCTGTGTGATCTTCATCAGTTTCTTCATTTGTAAAATGTGACTTGGACAAGATGCTCTGTGAAGTCCTTTGTTGATTTCTTTTTTCTTTTATCTTTATTCCAGTAACAAATTGACATGGTCTCCAAAGTTACATGATTCACGTTCTCTCCCTCTCCTCTTTTCTCCCTCCTCCCAGAGTTGGCAAGCAATTCTGCTGGGTTATACATGTATTATTGTGAAGTCCTTTTTGTGCTAAATCTCTCCTCCTCCTTCTCCTCCTCCTCTTCCTTGTCCTCCATCTACTACTACTCCTAGCTAGCATTTATGTAACACTTATTATGTGCTAAATACTTTACAATTATGATTTCATTTGATCCTCACAACAACCCTGAGAATAGGCGTTATTATTATCCCCATTTTACATATAAGGAAACTGAGGCAAACAGAGATCACATGATTTTTATATAGTGAATAACTATCTGAGGCTGCACTTGAACTTGGGTCTTCCTAACTCCAGTACTAGTGCTCAATCCCCTTGGCCTCCTAGCTGCCCCATAATACCCTATGATCTTTCATGAAATTTGCCCCCCCAAAAATAATTTGTTTCTTCTTGGATTTGTTAGCCTTTCCCTTTTCTCCCCATTGATGCCTTGATTTCCATGCCAATCCAAACTTTCAGCCAACCAGCTCTTCCTAATATGGTTTCTATTCTCAGATCTCTATCATCTTGATTCCATTTTCAAGGCCCATTGCTTCTAGACTCACTCATCTTGCCTCTTGGATGCTTCTGTTTTTGTCTGCCATCATGACTGATTGAGGTGTAAAATGTCCAGCCAGTCAGATAAAAGCTTTGTGTCTACAAGATGCCAACTTGCTGGACTAACTTAATCTTTCACAGAATAAACTGGCTTGGGGGCCAAGTCAACCAGCTTTCCTTTGGTGTTTTCTAGGAAGGGCCTTTGTTGGGGTTATGGAAAGAACTGAGCTAAGCAGTCATTGGGTTTTGGATCTTGAGAAATTCGTTAACAATAGAGCAATAGATTATGTTGCTGCTCTCACAGAGTATCAGGATCAGATAGAACTACAAGGATTCTCACTAAAATATCTTGACCTTTACTTAAAACACCCTCATGAGGAGGATTCCAACACCTCCTGTGGTAACTCACTCTTCTTTTTAAATTGACCATATTCTTTCTTCCTTTGTGATTTTTGAGGATATATTTAAAATGACATATTGTATTAATATCTTTTGTTTTTAGTCTGCCCCATATCCCTCTCCCTATCTCCTCCTGGAGAGACATCAGTTATAACAAAATATTTTTAAAAGAAAGAAAAAAGGGGAAGAAGAGAAAAAAATCAATAATATTGATCAACATATCTAAAAAACATGACATTATATTCAGTGCTCATACCCATGGACTTCCACCTCTGCAAAGGGTCAGGGGGCAATGTTATCTCTTGGAGAAGCTTTTATTTAATTTACTTAAACAAAAGCCTCTTACCTTCTGGTGTAGAATCAATACTATGTATTGGTTCCAGGGCAAAAGAGAGCAGTAAAGGTTAGACAGTGGAGGTTAAGTGACTCTCCCAAGACCACAGGGCTTAGAAGTGTCTGAGGTCATATTTGAACCCAGGACCCCCCAACTCTGGGCCTAGCTCTCTTTCCACTGAGCTGCCCCAAGGGCATATTTTTTTTTTATTTTTAAGTCACACAGCTATTAAATGTGTGAGGTTAGATTTGAATAGGTTGTTCTGACTCCAGGACTGACACTATCCATTGTGCCATCTAGCTGCCCTTCAGTTTAGAGTCGGAGCTTTATAAAAGCTTGTTCAATTGTTGAATGCATAGAGAGCCCTTTGGAAAGAGAGGCATTGAATTTTCGGTATCATTATTTACTTCATGGCTTTCAGATATTTCAGTGGGAGGCAGAAGCTAGAAAGCGTTTTTGATTTTTGATTTTACACATCTGTGGCTTAAAACCTGTCTGCTATCTCCTAAATGGTAGCCTGGGAATGGAAGGACAGTGAATACAGTTGGAAATTGCAGGATAAACAGGAATAGAGACTGGCTTTTGGTTTCTGGATTTTGTTTAGTAGATAAACAGGAAGCCCAAGTTCACTCATAGACTGAGTTGATTGAATTCAGGGGGAAAGAATTATTTAGAGAAACAAAAGTGGGAGATCTTGACTATACATCCAAATAATTCATTTGAATGAATTTCTCCTTTCAAATTGTATTTTTTAAATGCCATGCTAGACTTGGTTAGAGAAAGAGTAAATTCTCAAATCTCCAGATTAAGGCTTGAAGCCCATCTTTATTGTTTCCTAAAACGTTTGGTGATTAAAAACTCACCCTTCCCTTTTCTTTTCACCCATTGCTTCCAGCTTCCACCCATCCACTCTTCTTGTGAATATCCTTGTCTCTTAGATTGTTGTCATAGTCTCCTAACTAACTAGTTGAGGGGGAAGGCTGGGGAAGACAAGGGGGAGAGGAAGAGGGAAAAGGAAAGGGGAGAGGGAGAGGAAGAGTTTTACTGCCAAATGGGCACTAATGCTAGGACTAGTATTCAAATCCCACTTTCCTGAGAGTTGACATGAGTGATCCTCAGTAAAGTCCCCTTAAGGGACTTCAATGGAGTTAACTTCCCTGGGCCTCAGTTTGACTATCTGTAAAATGAGAGCTACATACCAGATGGCCTCTGGGATACCCCCTAGCTCTAAACCTACATTCTTATGCTCCTGTGCAAGCTTTGAAGCTGGCAAAGTACCATGTATGTCTTATATTAATATTTTTTTAGAATTGGAATAGATGAAAGATCTTCCTATGTGAGAATTCCAATCTTGGATTTAGAAAGAGATAAGGGAACTTGCAGGATGGCATCTCAGAGGCCCCCTTGTCCGATACCTTCTTGAACAAGAATGCCCTCTGATAAACATAGGACTATATAAAAGGATCTGAAAACTCTCAATGTGGAAAAGACAGATTATCAATCCATCTAGGAGTTACATTCAATAAATATTTATAAAGCACCTACTGTGTGCCGGGCAGTAATTCTAGGAAGGTGATAGAGGCACATAGAATTGCAACTTGCTCAAGGTCCCAGAACTAGTGTCAGAGGCAGATTTCAATCCTAGTCTTCCCAACTCCAAGCTCAGGGATCTATTGATTGGACCACACTGCTTCTAATAATTAAAGCCATCCATGAATGAAATCGAATTCCTGGGTTTCCCATCTCTGGAAGCAGAATATTGTGTGACCTCTGGTCAGGTGTGTTATGGAGAAGATTCCTACTTTGAATCAGTCAGAATAGAGTACTTTAAACATGGAAAATGAGTGTTTCTTTTTATCTTCAGCACTTAGGACAGTTCCCAGTGCACAGTAGGTTCTTGATCAATGCTTTCAATTGATCTATGCAAATAGATTCAGGATCAGACTTGAAGGAACTTGATCCAAAGGCAGGCAGTATCTGATCTTTACACAGAGGCCCCTGTGGCCCCTTGTTTACCCTGAGGCTAATTATCATATATTTAGTTGCACTCATTCAATCTAATAAGCATTTATTAAAGCACTGACTGGGCATCTCTCAGGATACACACAGAAAAACAAAATAGTTCTTGCTCTCAAGGAGTTAACATTTTCTTATCAATATTTTTGCTCTAGAAAATTTAAATATATATATTTCTGCTTTTATCAGGAATATTAACTGCACATGGTTCAGAATGGGTCTCTGTTCTCCGTGTCCCCAATCCTCTAGGAATTGCTGGGGATGGGGAGCAAATCCAAAAACATTCCCTTTTCCGAAGAGTGAGGAGGCAGGTGAAGTTAATGGTGGGAGGTGGGGCAGAGTCTCTGAATTATTATTTTAGCTTCCTTCTTCTTTGGCTTCATGCAAATCTGTATGTGACTTTTTTAGGAATGATCAAGTGAGATTCTAGGGGGTATATCTTGTATATCTCAAACCTACAAAGAGTGGGGAGAGAGGGAATTGTGTAATAAAATGCAGCTGCTCCAATCTTGACTCTCACCACATATGAAGACTTCCTTTGAACGTTTGCTCCAATTTGCCCAATTTCTGCTTAGTTAGTCTCTCTTTTCTCCTGTTCCCTCCTCTACTTTTTTTTTAGGATTCAGTGTAATGACTCTTTCCCTCCCTCTCTCCACCCCCAACCTGCTCTCTCCTTCTCTTTTCTTTTTTTTAAAACTCTTTATCTTTCATCTTAGAATCAATATATATATTTATTCCAAGGCAGAAGCATCGGAGGTCAGAATTTAACCCAAGACCTCCTATTTCTAGGTCTGGTTCTCAATCCCCTGAGCTCCCTTTTTTTCTTGATTGTGGCTCCCAAAATTTTGTGGTTTATCAGTGTGTGATATTCAAAAGCTAAAGCTCTCTCTGCTTTCTCTTTCCCCTTTTTGCAAAGGCTGGTGGTTGTTGGGACCATCATACCTTAAAGGGGTGGGAAATGTTTTATCTTCTTCTGCAGTAACCAATCCCTTTGTTTTACAATGGAAGTTGGTTTTGGAGTATAGGGAATTTTTGGAGTGGAAGGGATTACTTTTAAACAGAATTTAATTTACTTTGGGGGCATTGGTTTTGAAAGCATTAGGTGATCACATGTCAGGTTATCTGAAAGATACGACAATAGTGGATAACTAGTTGAAGTCAGGTATATTGCTCCTACTTTGTTTCTGTTTATATTTGTATTCCCAATGCTTAGCACCATGTTTGGAATATAGCAAGTACTTAGTAAATGCTTGTTGACTTGACTATTACCAAAAAATTACAAACAAGAAGCAGCAGTAACTCCCAATCTCTGCATCTACTTTCTTATCATAAATCTTAGAGATGGAAGGGGCCTCTTAGACTGTCTAGTCCAACTTCATTTTATAGACAAAGAAACCGAGGCTCAGAGAGGATTCTAGATCTAGAATTAGAAAGGATCTTAGAGGCTATCTAGTCCAGTTCCATGTTGCAATATGTAAACTGAGGCTCAGAGAATCATAGATGGGACCTGAGGGACCAAGCCCAACCAATCATTCTACAGATGAGTAAGCTGAGGTCAAGGGAAGTTAAGTGGCTTGCCCAGCATCACACCTCTAATGAGTGTCTGGGTAGAATTTGTCCCCAGATCTTCGGAATCAAGAGGAGAAGGAAGAGGGGCAGGTAAACAGCTTAGTGAATAGAACTTCAAGTCTCGAGTCAGAAGGACCTGGAGTAAGATGCTTCCTAGTGACCTTGGGCAACCCATTTAACCCCAACTGCCTATCTGGAACTGCTCTTCTGCCTTGGAACCAATATTAAGTATCAATTCTAAGATACAAGGAAAAGGTCTAAAAAAGGAGAAGAAAAGGGAAGAAGAAAAGAACAAGCATTTTTAGGCACTTGATATAAGCCAAGCCCTGTGCTAAGCACTCTACAAATATTATCTCAATGGATACTCACAACTATTATTATCCCTATTTTTCAGTTAAGTAAACGGAGGCAGATAGAGATTAAATGACTTGCCAGGGTCATATTGCTAGTGTCTGAGGCCAGATTTGAACTCAGGTCTTCCTGACTCCAGACCAGTGCTCTACATGCCTTACTTTCTATGATACAATTTCCACCCCCTCACCCAGTGAATCTTTTTTTTATTTTGAGAATAATCTACATATATTTCATGGGCATCCTTATTTAAATACTTGTATCTATAAATGTGGAGAATTGGTAGACTTTCATGAATGATATTCAACAGCAGATCCTAGTTTTACAGTAACAAGACTGATGGAAGGATATGGAAAATAAAAAGTCCTGCTGTGTTTGTTGGTTGAATAAAAAAAAAAAGTGGGGATTCCATGTGGGGGGAGACTCTCCTTCCACATGGAATTCCCTGCACGTGTGTCTAAATCATGCAAGATTCATTGAAAAAGGAAATAACAAACAAAGACCATTGAAGGACCTTCTGGTTTCGAGCTCAAATAAGATATGTATGGCAGGCACTTTTCCTACCCCTATTAGAATGTTAAGCCTCTTGAAGGCAGGCTTTATTTTTCTATTTTCATCTCTACATTCTAGCACAAAGTCTGACACATAGTCCATTTTTTCTTTCATTTTAAAGTGTTCTATAAATGTCAACTCTGTTTATCTTTGAGCTCATACATAGCTTTAGAGATGAAAGAAACCTTGGAAGTCATGTAGGTTAACACTCTCATTTCACAGACGAAGAAACTGAGAGCCTAGGCATTAAGCAGTTTGCCCAGGGTCAGACAGGTACATGATAGCATCATAGATTTAGAGCTGAACTTTAGAAGTCATCTTGTCTAATCTCTTCATCCTAACAGATGAGGAAACTGAGGTCCAAGAGAAGTGACTTAAGTTCCCAGGGTTTTATAGGTATGTCATAGCACCACCAATTTCAAGTTAATTGGGTCTTCGTTGTTTATCAGTCGTGTCCAATGCTCCATGACTGCCTTTGGGATTTTCCTGGCAAAGATACTAGGTTGCTTTGTCATTTCCTTCTCTAGCAACTTTGACAGATAAGAAAACTGAGACAAACAGCCTTAAGCCACTTGCCCAGGATCCCACAGCTGGGAAGTGTCAGGAAGCTGAATCTTCCTGATTCTAAGCCCATGGATCTATCCACTGGACCACCTAGCTGCCCATGAATGGTCTTTATTTACTTTCTGTCTTAGAATGAATACTAATTATCAGTTCAAAGGCAGAAGAGCATTTGGGTGCCTAAAGGATATTATCACCCCCATTTTACTGATGACCTAACCAAGGCTCAGAGTGGGTAGGGGCTAACTCTAAAATGAAATACACTTGATATTTTCAGTTCTCCCCCCCAAAAAGAAGCAGATAGCAATCAAGTGACTTTCCAGGGACACACAGCTCAGGCAGGATATGAACTTGTGCTCTCATATTTAGGATCCTAAAGCTAGTAAATGTTGAAACCAGGATTCCAGCTCAGGCTTCCTGACTCCAAATTCAGCACTTTTTTATGCTGCTTTTTTCAATTCAATTCCATAAGCATTTCTTCCCAGGACTTAAAACATTTTATTGATATATCTTATTTTTTCCATCACTCTTATTATTTAATTTATCCCTCCCTACTCTCCTACTCAGTGTTCTTACCCTTGTAATTAGCAAATTAAAAAATCATTCACTAAAATTAACTAACACATCTATTGTGTATGCAGTGTTCAAAACCCACAGACCACCTCTGTTATAGAGGAGGAAGAGAGGTACCTATTCACATAAATCCATGAGGACCAAGCAAGTTTCAATAAGCATTTATTAAATGTTATTGAGTCATTTTAGTCATGTCTGCCTTTTCATGATCCCATTTTTTTTTTGTTTGTTTTTTTGAGCAGAGATACTGGAGCATTTGCCATTTCCTTCTTCAGCTCATTTTACAGGTGAGGAAACTGAGGCAAACAGGATTAAGTGACTTGCTTAACTAGCATATGCCTGAGGCCAGATTTAAATTCAAGTTTTCCTGACTTTCAGCCTGGCATTCTATCTGTTGTGTTGTCCAGCTGTCCATATTTATTCAATACTGAGTGCCTAAATAGAAATTGGTAGCTAGACTTGGCATTAGAAAGAAAAAGGCAAAATTACAAATCATTCTGGCCATCAGGAATCTTACATTTTACAATCTCTTGGAACAAAAGAATGAAATTCTTTTTTTGTTGTTCTTTCACTTTCTACTCTTGAGGAAACCCCTCCTTTTGTAATTCCTTTTAATGAGTTCTCAGAACATGGTTCATGCTTGGAAGAAATCCCTGTCTAAGAAGTACCATTTGCAAACAGGCTGGAGAACCTTGAAAATGATTGGTGAACCAGTAGCTTTGAGAACCTGGAAATCAGGAGCTTCTGGACTAGATTTCCCTCTACTAATTCTTTGACTCAAGGCATGAGACTTTTAACATCTGGCTGTCAGTTTTCTCATTTATAAACTGAGTCTTGCCCTTGGGCAGGAGTCTACAAAGTTGTTTGTTTTTTAAAATTTTCATAACTGTTTAATGAGTTTCCCTTGTAAATCTCCAAATTTTATTTTATGCATTTAAAACCAGTACTCTAAGAAGGGGCCCATACACTTCACCAGACTGTGCGTGGGGTCCCTGATACCCAAAAGGTCAAGAACTGCTTCCCCAGAGGACCTTCTTTCTCTAATGCTTTCCTTCTATGGACATAGAATTGTTTGCTTTTATAAGCCTTTTCTCCAGAAAGTTTGAAATCATTCAGGAAAGTATGGTATTTTGACATTACTAAGTTAGTTACCTATTCTTTTTGGGAAAGTCAGGGGAAATGACTTTGTGTGTGGGCATTTGGTGAGTTAATAGTCCATAAATGCCCTCAACTGAAGGAGTACTTGAGGGACCCAGACTAAAACAATCCTACCCCCTTCCTGATTTTCACCATTTTGGGAATATAGCTCAAGCGTTCAGAATTCCAAAATGCTAGATTCTTAGTTTCTGATAGGAAAGTTGTGGTAGGATTTGGATTCTCCCTTAAAATTTTATTTATTTAATTAATTCATTTAGAATATTTTTCCATGGATACATGATTCATGTTCTCTCTGTCCCCTCCTTCTTCCCCCCTCTTGGAGCCATCGAGCAATTCCACTGGGTTTTACATGAGTCATTGATCAAACCTCTTTCCATGTTGTTGATGTTTGCACTGGGGTGATTGTTTAGAGTCTACATCCCCAATCATATTGGCTCCTTTTTTACCTCATACAGTTCTATTTCTATCTAAAATGTCTTGAAATTGTGAGAGAGTACTTGTAGGAGCAGTCAGAAGGTAGCGTCCTGGCTTTGCCAATTCTCAGCTGTGTGTTCATCATCTCTCTGAGCCTGATCATAGGCATGAAAGTGTTGTCTAAATGATAAATACTTTCCATGTATATACTGGCATCATTATCCTTGTTCTCAATTTTATCTTTTTTTGATTATTTTTTATAGTGGTCCTAGGAGTAGGGACTGTTTGGGGTTTTTTTGCCTTTGTATCCATAAAAGACCATATACATGGTCAATAAATGGTTTCCATTGATTGAGTTTGGATATAAAGGGACCAAGGAGAAACTGACAAATGGTTATCTTTTTCTATTTAATGGCCTGTGGATTATTGCAAAGATGGATAAAGCAATGGCTTTTTCATTGAATAAAAGTTGGGTGATGTAAATTCATGTTCTGTGGAGTCACTGAAAGCATCCTTGGTCCAACTCCAGTGTTGTTTGGTTATATCAGTTGCGTCTGACTCTTCATGACCCCATTTAGGTTCCTCTCATTGGAGATACTGGAGTGGTTCCCCATTTCCTTCTCTAGCTTATTTTATAGATGAGAAGACTGAAGCAAACAAGGTTAAGGGACTTGTCCAGGGTCACAAGGATTTCAACTTGGGAAGATGAGTCTTTCTGACTCCAGGTCCAGTGCTCTATGCACTGTACCACCTAGGATGATGGAGATGCTATGTAATTAGTTCTGAGTTCATGTGGTTTTGGTTTCTTCTGCTGGGTCCCCTTCCTGCAAAAGTTTTTTGTTCCATATCAGATGGGGATATGACCTGGATCTGTTGATTCTGTTGCCAAAGAGAGGAAACTCCTCTTACCAATTTGAGTTGCCCAGGGCAAAGGTGTCAAACAAAACCCAGTACAGCCCAAACCAGATAAAGATAATTTTGATTTCACCATTATTATATATTATAATTTTATTCTTATATATTATTATAGTGTAAATGTATATTATAAAATTATTTATTTTAAAGACTATAAACCTATATCATAAAATTATTATAAAAATAAATTAAAATAAAATAAAACAAATAATATTACATTTCAAAGCTGTCACTTCAATATGCAGTCTACAGGGATTCTTATATATGGCTTAGTGGCCCTCTCCCTTTAAAAAAAATTGGCCAGCTAAAAAGACACTTGTTAGCTGTGTGACCCTGAGAAAGTCACTTAACCCCAATTGCCTGACCCTTACCACTCTTCTGCCTTGGAACCAATACTTAGTATTGATTCTAAGACAGAAAGTAAAGATTTAAAAAAGATTAAAAACCTTTACTTTATGCCTTAGTAACAACTCTGAGTAAGACAGAAGGATAAGAGCTAGACAAATGGAGGTTAAGTGACTTGTCTTGAGTCACAGAGCTGGGAAGTATCTGAAGCCACATTTGAACCCAGGTAGAGGTCTGGCACTCTATCCACTGTGCCACTGTGCCCCTCTGACTCCCTCTCCTATTTGAGTTTGACACAGCTGACCTAGAGCCTTGAGCGGGAAAGTGATTTGCCCAGGGTCATATGGCCAGTCTGGGTAGGACTTGAATCTGTATCTTTCTGGCTTCAAGACCTGATTATCTAACTACAGTGCCAAGATTGTGAATATTTAGAGTAGCGACATCTGCTGACAATGTGCTCCTATGTTTTTATAGCTCAGGGTTGTGCCTGGGTGATTACAGGCAGCAATTTTGCCTGTGCCTGGACTGTGAGTCCAGATACTGAATAGTTTATTTGTTGGGTTCTCCAGGCTATTTTGAGGCTTGGATTGGTGGTGAGGGGATTTGTCATCTGTTAGTTTTAGCAACCAACTAATGAGTTTCTGATGTATTTCTTGCATTTACATTATTACCGTTTCCTGGTTTTCTTCTCTCTGCATGCATTTATCCTCATATTCTCAGGAGAACATCTTTCCCTCAGCCAGGTTTCTTTCAAGGCAATGAATGTTGCTGAGCTGCTGTAAGTTGCTCTCTGGCAAATGTTGGTAATTTATACTCAACCATGGGAGCGTGGAATAGTGAGAAAATAATGGGACTCGTATTTGGAGAACCTGGGTTCAAATTTTGGCTCTGCTGCTTACTTCAATGGACAGGTCACTGTCCCTCTGAACCTCAAGTTCTGAACCTCATCTGTAAAATAAAGATTAATCTCCTCTCTTGACTGTGCTTCTGTCTCAGTGGATTTTGCTGCCATGACTCAGCTGCCTTCTCACCATGGAACATCCTTCAGCCCCCTTTTCCCATTGCTGATTCCTTCTGGGTACATCTGTTTTGGCAGCTAGATGGCACAGTGGTTAGAGGGCTGGTCCTAGAATCAGGAAAATTCATCTTCCTGAGCTCAAAACTGGCTTCAGAAACTAACTGTGTGACTCTGGGCAAGTCACTTTACTCTGTTGCCTCAATTTCCTCGTCTATCAAATGAGCTGGATTAGGCAATGATGAACCACTCAAGTATCTTTACCAAAAAAAACCCCAAAAACCCAAATAGGGTCCCAGACAAGACCTCAATTTTGGGAATGGTCTGAAGACTTTTTGGACTTTGCCACCACATCCCCTAATCCCCTAATGAATATCTTCTTTGAACCATCCCTCTCTTCCCCCACACTTTTGTAACATTTAGTTATGCATTTTCTTCCCTTATTTGAATGTAAGCTTATTGAGAATAGGGATTTAATAAATGCTTATTGCCTTGCCTTTAAGATACCTTATAGCACTTCATCTCTTATGCAACCCTTCATGCTGCCTACCCACTTTTTCCTGCTTCCAGCATTAAAAACTTTAAAAAATTCCTCAAAAGATATCAAAATAATCTTACCCAAGCTAATACCAGGGAGTATTATATAGTGCAGAGAAAGAGCCTTGGTTTGGGATTCTAAGGAGCCCAGAATTCAAATCTGAGCTCTACCACTGACTACCTGTGTAATTTTGGATGAGTTACTTAACTTCTCTTGGCCTCAATTTCCTTATCTGTAAAATGAGAGGTTTAGACTACATGACTTCTAAAGTCCTTTCTAGCTCTAACTCTATGAGCCCACAGTTGTTGTTCAGTCATTTCAGTCATGTCCAACTCTTCATGACCCCATTTGGGTTTTCCTAGGAAAAATACGAGAGTTGTTTGCCATTTCCTTCTTCAGCTCATTTTACAGATGAAGAAACTGAGGCCAGCAGGGTTAAATCACTTGCCCAGGATCACATAGCTAGTATGTGCCTGAGGCTGATTTTGAACTCATGAAGATGAGTGTTCATGACTTCAGACATCACTCTATCCCTTCTTATACTTCCTAGCTGACTAGGAGTCTGCAGTCATCAGCCCAAATCTCCCATACTGTCTTTTCAGTCATAAAACTTGTTTCTCATCAAGATGTGATAATTTCATAGGAAAACTGAGGCAGAGCTGAAGAGTGAAAAGAACTTGAGTTGGGAGACCTCGAAAACCTAAATTCTAGCTCTTCTTTAAGTACCTGTGTCACCCTGTCACTTAATCTTTCTGAACCTCAGTTCCCTAATCCACAAAATTAATGAAATAAATTGAGGGAGTTAGACTGCACTGACTCTAGCTCTGACTTCTGCAAATACTTCTCTGGCCAGATGAATGGCCAGAGACAGAAGAGGCTTCTGCTAGCTAGAAGAGCTGTTGCTAAGGTCATCCCATTTGATTGATATGCCTCAATTCTTCTGATGAAAGATAAAATACTACTTTACTACTTCATTTATTAAGGCATACGTATTTAAAGTCATCTCAAGGGTGCCTTTCCTGACCATCAATGTCAGAAAACTGTCATGGACTAAAATGCAGCAAGATCCTTTCTTAGGACATCAAAATAGAATTGCTCACTCATTTCTGCTAAAAATTCATTTCCATTTGTGGGGTTCACCTATTTACCCAGACTGGGAGCTTCATAAATAAGTATAACCCCCAAAGGCCAAAAAAGTGACCTCATTGCTATGAATGTTTCCTCCATTGATGCACATTGCCATCCATCTAGAGCTACCTATGCTTGACTGTGAAGTCTCCACCAATGAGGCTGCTATCTGGAACCTACTCTTTGTGCTCAAGTATTTCCTACCATTTTGAGAAATCCACTTGTGCCCTTCATTACGTGCCTATTGTGACTTGTTCCCATCTTGTGATCAGCTCATCTTCTCTTCCTATCATTCATTTCTCCAAGAAGCCTGGGAGAGATAGCGGGCTCCCCCAAATGAAGCATCCGGTTTAAGGTGCCCCTGATAGGAATTACCTTTAGGAGAGGCTCTTTGTTTGAGTTGGCAATGTACTAAAGGGATGGAAGGTTGAAGAGACTGCTAATTGAGATGGAAAGGAAGATTCAGTAGGTGGCATTAGTCTTGAAAGGTACCATATTGCCAGATGCCTCTGGGTATGATATAAATAGTAATGGAATTAAATCAACTGAAACACTTAATATTTAACACTCTTTACCAGGAGTTCTTTTTGTGACAAAGCACCCTGGAGCACCCTTGAGCAGCCTAGTTAAGCCTTTGGACCCCTTCTCAGAGTCATGTTTTTAAATACATAGAATCTTACAAAGGAAGCCAATTATATTGAAATATAGTTATCAAAACCAAATTTATAGACCCCAGTTTACAACCTGTTGATCAATATTTAAGTACCTTGATAGGTGCAGCATTTCACCACTTTTATCAGAGGATCATAGATTTAAGGCTAGAAAAGACCTCAAAGGTCATCTACTCCAACCCCCTCATTTTACAGGTAAAGAGACCAAGTTCAAAGTGATTTGCCCAAGGTCTCACAGGAAGCAAACTAAAGAACTGGGATCCAAACCTATACTCCAACCCCAAATCTAGCCCTTCTTCCATGTTACTGCCATCTAGCCTACCTGTATGGCAAGTCTTCAGACTTCCCCAACAAGTGGGCCTCTAGTTTTGGCTAGAAAGAATGACAAAGTCTGAAAATGACAACTTGAGAAATGAATAAGCAACAAAACTGAAAGATAATATAAATTCTCTGTTTTTTTTAAATTTTAAATATTTTCCCATGTTTACATGATTTGTTTTCTTTCCCTCCTCTCTTCCTCCGAGAGCTGACAAGCAATTCCACTGGGCTCTACAAATGTTATCACTTGATACCTATTTCCATATTATTCATTTTTGCTATAGAGCAATCTTTTAAAGCCAAACCCCAAATCATATACCCGTATATACATGTGATAAGTGATGTCATATGTTTTTCTTTTGCATTTCTACTCCCAGAGTTCTTTCTCTCAATGTGGATAGCATTCTTTCTCATAAGTTCTTTAGGAGTGTCCTGGCTTGTTGCATTGCTACTGGTAGCAAAGGCTACATTAGATCTTTCCACAATGTTTCACTTTCTGTGTACAATGTTCTCCTGGTTCTGCTCATTTCACTCTGTATCAGTTCACTGAGGTTCTCCCAGTTCATATAGAAATCCTCCAGATCACCCTTCCTTGCAGCATAATAGTATTCCATCACCATCAAATACCACACTTTGTTCAGCCATTCCCCAATCTATGGACAACCCTTCATTTTCCAATTTTTTGCCACCTCAAACAGTGTAGCTATGAACACTTTTGTACAAGTGTTTTTTTCCCTTATTATCTCTCTGGGGTACAAATCCAGAAGTTCTATGGCTGGATCAAAGGGTAGGCATTCTTTTAAAGCCCTTTGGGCATCATTCCAAATTGCCTTCCAGAATGGCTGGATTAATTCACAATTCCACCAGCAATGCATTAGTGTCTCTGGGTAGTATGTTGACAAAATGACTTGTCGATGGGCTAGAAGTTCATAGGATTAAAATTTAGATGTGATATAATCTTGGAAGATGTCAAATCCAACACCCTCATTTTATGAGTAAAACAGAGCCCCTTCAATGATTTGTTCAAGATCCCATAAGGTGGAGTTTGAACCCATATTTTTTTTTCCATTGCCAAGCCCAACAGGCTCTGTCTAGATAGAAGCTCTAGACCATATTCTTGTCTATACAAGTCTTTCCAGCTTTCATTGAAACCATTCCTTTCATCATTTCTTTTAGAATAGTTATATTTCATCATATTTATGTACCATCATTTGTTCAGTCATTTCCAAAATGATGGCCACTCCCTTCCTTTCCAATTGTTTTCTTTTTTTCTTTTACTTTACTTTTATTTTATTTTCATGGTCATTCAAAACCCACTTCCATATTGGTCATTGTTGTAGGAGCAAACTCATACATAACCAAAACCCCAAACTAAAACCATAAATATAGTGATGTGAAAGATGAGCTATCAGTGTTTGTGTATATCCTTAGTGAGAGCTGGTTTTGCTTAGGACCAATCTCTTTCTTTGATCTCCTCTCACGGTTATCCTTCCTTCTCCCTTCTCCCTCTTGTTTCTCTTTTGCATGATGTGTATTTCTGTGTCCAATTCTGTGTGTGTCTCTCCTTTGCCCATTTCAAATGAGAATGAGATTCAAGTGTCAGCCACTTGGGCCCCCTCCTTCCTCCCAGATTCCTGCCCATTAGCTTTATTTTCAGCTCTTTGCTATGACAAAAAAATGCTGCCAGAAATATTTTGTCATTGACCTCCTGGGGGCATAGGCCTAGCAGTGAGATCTTTAGATCAGGCATTATGGATACTTTAGCAAAATTCCAAGTTGATTTCCAGAACAATTGCACCAATTCATAACTCCAGCTACCACTCCCCCAGAGTTTTGAAAATCACTGTATAGGGACAGTAGAAGCCTGAAGCCCTCTCTGGAGTAATAGTAACTGACATAGAGTACGTCACTGTTTGACTTTTTTGCACACATTCTCACTTGAGAGCCTCACTACCAACCTATGAGGTAGCTGCTACAAAAATTATCATGTCTACTTTGCAGATGAGGGAAATGAGACACTGAGAGGGAAAAATAGCCAGTAAGGATCAGAGGTAGGATTTGAACCAGGGTCCCTCCCTTACTCCATAACTGGCATTCTTTATGCTATGAGGCACTTTCTCTAATTATACAATAGCTCTTCAATTCAGTTCAGTCAAGCCATGTATAGGATCCCATGTGAGGCTCCAGGGTCTGCAAAAGTGAATAATTCATAGTTTCTGCCCTCAAGAAAATCATCTTTTGACAGGGGAGGTACATAAAGTTGAACCATGCTAAATGCTTAGATGGTCTGTATGGACTGTTTTGTGCTTGGGGGAGGGAGCGATCCCTTGCAGATAATCAGATCAGGAAGGGGTTCATGGAGGAGGTATGGAGAGTGGAGAGGAATTGGAAATGGCCCTAGAAGGTGGAAGATATATTTCCCCTCATCTGATTATAGTCATGTCAGAGAAGCTGTATATCACTTGCCCTTCATGTAACCTAGCAGGGTTTGGCCAACCTCCCTCCCTCCCTCTGGCAGAGGACTTCTTTGCAGAGAGGCTGGTATAGAGGAAAGACAGGACATTACCCCCTCTATCCACACATTGGGTCAAATCATCCCTGCCACTGAAAATTACCACTTTTCTACCCTCGAGGTCTGAAATTGGGAATAATTATCTGCAGGCTCTCAGCAGATCAGGGTGTTTTGACATCAGTTAAAAGCCAGCAGCTGTGTTAGAATTCAATGCTGTTGTTTTGCCAAGGTTTGGTGGGGAATTCATATTGAAGAATATGGGATAAATAGATTCATGAGGCAAGAGCTGGAAGGGGTCTCAGAGGCCACCAAGTCTAACCTCCTCATTTTATAGACCAACTGATAAACATTTATTAAGCATCTACTATGCACCAAACCTGAATCATTATGCCATAGATCCAAAGCTAAAAGATACTTCAAAAGCCCTTCAAAGGTTCACTCTTCTTATTTTATAGATGAGGAAACTGAGGCACTTCAAGCTTAAGGGTCCTGCTTATGGCTATCAAGATCAGATCAGAGATCTAGACCAAAAATTCTTTTTATTCATTCATTCATCTTTATCCTGATTATATACAGAAATAATTTTTAACATCCATTTCCTGAAATTTTGCAATCCAAATCCTCCCCACGCCAAGGCAAAAAGCAATATGTTATGTCATACATTCAAAGTAGAGTTCTTAAACTTTTTGTGTCATGGAACCCTTTCTTAATCAGGTGAAACTCCAGAGGTCTACCCATCTCCATTCAGAATAATGGAATAACATAAAATACATAGGATTACCAAGGGAACTAATTATATCAAAAGATTTTTTATGAAATAATTTTTTAAAATCCTTCAAACCCTAAAAACCTCAGACCTTAGCTTAAAAACTCCCAATTTAGAACTAGAAGATACCATGATGGCTATCTAGTTCAACCATCTCATTTTACAGATGAGGAAACTGAGACTCTGGAGTCATGTCTTAGCTAAGGTCATAGAAGTATTAGGTGTGGGTGCTGGACTTTGAACCCAGGTCCTGAGACTCCATCGCTGTAGCACTCTTCACTGTACTGTGCTGATGCCCTGCTTTTCTCTTGGGTGCTGCAGGATCTGGAAAGAAGGGAAAGCTCACAATGATTTGGGGGGAGGATATTGGATCCAGAGATGCACGTACACTGAAAAGGGAGCTGACTTTTGAGGCAGAAGATGGACTCGGGTCCCAGCTCTAGCTAGTATTCTAGCTAGTATTCACCATTGGTGTGACTCCTAGTTCTCATGGAAATTGTTGAATATTATGGAACTCTCGGGTGGGATATGAAATCAAGAGCCCTGGGTTCGAATTCCATCTCTAATGCTGACTACTTTTGTAATATGACCTTGGACAGAGGCTTTGGGCCATGTGGGATAATGAAAAGAATCCTGGTTTTGGAGTCAGAGGGCTTAGATTTAAAGTCTACTTACCTCTGACACTTACTAACCATGTCCTCTGTGCCCCAATCAGCTAAGGCTGACTAGAAGTTGGAGAGTAGGAACTGATTGGAATTGGTGGATGGCATTTACTAGGAATTCCCTATATCAGTGAAACCACAATTCTGCTTAAGAAAAAAAATTCAGGCTCTGTATTAGATGCAGGGGATAGTGAGGCAGAAATCAAGAGTTCCTGCCCTCAGGAAGCTTAGAATTTCTTACAGTCTTTGTAGGTTGTGGGTTTCTAATCTATTCCATGCTTGGGTTTTTTCTATCTAAAATGCTACAAATAAATCAGTCATCAGACATTTTTTAAGGGCTTCTTCTGTGCCAGGCACTGGGCTAGACTTTGAGGATATAAAATAACAAAGAAGAAACCAGTCCCTTCCCTCAAGGAGCTTATGTTCTGTTAAAAGAGACAAGATGGATATATGAGATACATCTAGAGCAGATGAAAGGCAGCCTTGGAGGGAAAGGCACTAGTAGTTAATAGGGCTGGGAATAGTCTTTTGCAGAAGGTAATTCTTGAACTGAGCATTGAAGGAAGCCAGGAATTCCACGAGATAGATGATGAGGGAGAGCATCCCAGGAGAGAAGAAACCAAATGGGGCTAACCTCAAACTGAAGTGAGTGCAGAAAGAGGACCATAGGCAGAGGGCTTCCATCACAGACCTCCCACAGGCAAGGCCCTTTAAATCCTTTTTTATTAGGAAAATAAACCAATTAAATAGCATTGCCTCTTGTAAAATCCGATTTAACAGATTCTGTGGATGAGTTTTCACAGTAGCTGTTCTGCTCCCTGGGTGCTGACATATTTGGGAGGATGGTGTCTACTGGTGTTGGGTGGGTAAAACCTCACGTGACATAAATATAATCTTCCACTCTTTTATTCATCCCACAAGCATTTATTAAGCACCAGTGTGTGCCAGTTGCTAGGGGTACAAATACAAAGAAAATGAAAGTATCCCTTTTCTCATGAAGTTTGTGTTCTAATAGAGAAGACAATAGCCCTAAATTCGTGCATATTTGTAGGTTCAGAACAAACATGAGAATAATGCATACAAGTAAATAAAAGGTCATCAGTAAGGGAGAGCAGGGGAAGGGGATCAAGAAAGGCTATAGAAAGTAGGTGATTGGTCTGTGTTTTGAAGGAAGAGAAGGATTCTAAGAAGTGGGGGTGAAGAGAGGGCATTACAGGCATGGCGAGTGGGCAGTGCAAGAATGGAGTAACCTGAGCACAAAGAACAGAGGGGAAGAATATTTTCCTTCCTTCCTTATTCCCTTCCTCTCTCTCTGTCTCCATTTCTGTCTCTGACTCTCTCTCTTTCTCCCCCTTTTTCTTCACTTTGACCTTTCTTCTTTCCTTCTTTCTTTCCCATACCTGTTCTACTCTAGAAGTACTAGGTTGGGCAGCTAATGGGTATGACCCAATTTCATTGGGATGAGAACTTGAACACAATCCATTTCCAATCTGGACTACTCCACCTCTCTTTAGGCAACCTGGTGGCCCCCCAACTCCTGGAGGCTCACCACACCATTGCCAAACTTAGTGCCAATACTGAACTGGGTTAGCCTACTGTATCTGAAAACTCCTGGGCTCCAGATCCATCAACCTCAGTCTCCCCCACATCCAGGACTACAGGCATGACCTACTATGTCTGGTATTTCTCCAAAGAACAAGCATTGCATCCTTGTGTCCCATCCTAGAAACGGGGGGTGCTTACCTCATTTTTTTCATGGAAATGAAACGTCAAAGCAATAAATTACAAGAAAAGTAACAGTAGAATTATTCTTTTCCAGGGTGACTGTTGAGGAACAAAGAACCAGTGTTTTGAATCCTGACTGTTCAAAACCTAATGACTTTTATACATTATGTTTAGCTAAAGTTTTCCTTGTCTACCCTTCCTTGCTCTTATTTTTCAAATATAAATTAGAGAAGCTCATAGGGCGGCTTGTTATGTATGGAATAAATTTTGTACTGACAAGGCAAACCCTTGGAAGAGCTTTTGTAAGGAGTGCTTTGTCAATCACAGGTCCTAAACAAATGCTGGTGTTGAATTATTGAATTAATGTGGGCACCCCCTTCTGTTGATTGTGTCCACAGTTCCTCTAAGCCCTCTTATCTTATTTGCTTGCGTTCAACAAGCATTCATTGAGAGAGTGTGGGATAGTGGATCTGATACTGGACTTGGAATCAGAAAGACTTTTCAAACACTGCTTCAGACATTAGCTATTTGACTCTGGGAAACACACTTAACTGCTTTGTGCCTCAGTTTCCCCATCTTCAAAGTGACAGGATAGGACTTGATGGTTTTTAAGGATCTTTCTAGTTCTAAATGCATGTTCCTTTGCATACAAAGAAATATTGTGGTACAGAAGGAAGAGCAGTGGATTGAGAGGCAGAGGTGGAAGCCCATGATTCAAATCCTAACTCTGCTCCTTAGTACTGGTGTAGTTTTGGGGAAATTGTTTCTCTTTTTTGAGTCTCAGTTTCCTTTTTTTGCAAAATGAAGGGGTTGAACTCAGTGGCTCTGAGGACCTTTCTGGCTCTAAATCTATGATTCTGCGATCTTAAATAGCGCTGCAAGATGGAGAACATAAGTATTATCATCCCATTTTACAGAGGAGCTCAGGAGAGATACAGTGCCTTATTCTATGTAGTAGGCAAGTTTGTAGTGGGGTTGAGACTAGAACCAAGGCCAAATGACTTCTGTATCAGAATAAATTATTCCAGCCCCCATCCCACTCCCCAATTGCTTATGGTACCTTGATTATCATGGGCTCTTTGTCCAGAATAGTCATTTTCTACTAATCAAATGAACCACGAATGTCATCTAAACCCATCAGTTGGTCAGTCCATCAACATTTGTTAAGCATGTGTGTCAGGCATCACACTAGTCACTAGAGATGCAGAAACAAAAATAAAAGTCTGCCCCAGGACATGTCCAGCTGGGTGACCCTGGACAAGTCACTTAACCCCCATTGCCTAGCCCTTACTACTCTTCTGCCTTGGAACCAATGTACAGTATCAATTCTAAGACAGAAGGTGAGGGGTTTTTAAAAGTCTCTCCCTGTGAGAAACTTTCTACCTATCAGCAGGAGATAATATGTGCATAAAAAGTATATTAATATATAAATACGAGGGACTAGGGGCACCAGGCACCAGCAGCTTCAGGAAGGGAAAGGTTTCATTTGGAGGCAGTGCTTGAACCTAACTTTGAAGGAAATGGGACTCAGGAAGTGAAGGTGATGAGGGAGGGAGTTCCAGGCAATAGGAAGAGAGCCTGTTGAGTATGAGGAATAACAAAAAAGGTCAGCTTGACTTGACCATATAGTAGTACATCACCATCATTATCATAATGATAACTAGCATTTTTATAGTACCTACTATGTGCCAAGCACTTTATTGATCTGGTCTCTTTTTATCCTCTCCAAAGCCCTGTCAGAAATGTCAGAAAACATAGGTTAAAAATTGTTTCTGCATGTTATTAGGAAAAAATACAATAAAATATTACTGAGGGTGGGGGGGGAAGCTAGTATTATCCTCTTTTTATAGATGAAGAAGCAGAATCAAACAGAGGGTAGGTGACCTGCTCAGGGTCATCTACTAGCTAGTAAGTGTTTGAGGCTAGATTTCAACTCAAATTTTCTTGACTCTAAGTCTGACATTTTATTCACTGTACCACCTAGCTGCCTTGTGAATGAATGAATAAGAATTTACCAAGAATAATAAGAATCTGTGCCAAACCCTGGGGATATAAATATAAGCAAATGAGGCATTAAAGAGGGATAATGCATAAAATGCCTGGAAAAATAAGTTGGAGACAGACTGTGGAGAACTTTAAATGAGTTTTATTTTATTTTGGAAGTACTAGGGAGCCACTGGAGTTTATTGAGCAAGTGCTCACACCCGTGCTATCCCTATGACCTTTTTGTCTAATATAGTGGATTAACAAAAAATGAGGTGAAAGTCAAGTGACTTCAGTGGCATTTGATGCCACCTCCTGGCTTTTGATACTAGCATGCCCTAGGTCTCTAATTGTAGGGGAAATGGCTTTGGCAGCTTCTGTAGTCCTCAGGAACCAATGCACCTAGAGCTTTTGGCAGAGGAGAAGTCTAGGTGATGGCCACAGTGGGTACCTGAGCCACTGGGTTAACCTGCAGTTTTCACAGGAAAATGATAAAGATTGTGTGGACAAATTGGCAGAATTTCAGAATTGGATGCTTGTTCCATGCTTCTTAGAATTTTTTCAGTCCCTGTCCCTGTCCCTGTCCCTCCCTCCCTCTCTCTGTCTCTGTCTGTCTGTCTGTCTCTCTCCCTCTCCCCCCCCCCCAATCCTTCCTATAACAAACTACTTGATTGGATCTATCTTTAAGATAATTATCACAGTTGTGATACTAAGCTTCTAGCAGAAGCTTTTTTAGTATCCTTTTCCTATATGTACTTTCAGTGTGTGCACAGAGATGCTTAAATTCTGGTAAAGATGAAATAAGAGATTTAAAAATTGCAAAGAAGAACACATATGGAACTTCTCTTACCAGCACATTATCTCTTTCTTCCCTCCTATCCTTTTTCCCACCTTCCTTCTCTCTTGCTCTCACCACCTAATTTACTTTCTTTTCCTTTTTTAAAATGAAAAAATGTTTTCTCTGTTTTTCACTGCTAATGATTTCCATCTTCTCTTTTCTCAGTCATGCGGAGGAATCCCTTTGGAATGGACATCTGTTGTCGGAAGGGCTCTCGGAGCCCACTTCAGGAACTCTACAATCCAACTCAGGTAAGTGCTTGGGGAGTGATACTGAACCTCTTCAGTCCAACCATTGTGCCTCCAACTTGTGTACTTGTTGCTGATGGATTTAAAGGCGATTTCCTGTTTGGATTTAAAATTTGCTTCTGCCAAGCATCTATTCTTCTTCTTTGGTCTTATTTTATTCTGCTCTATAGAATGGATCTTGGTGGCCAGAGATGAAAAAAGGAAATGTCTCAGAACTTGGTGGCCTATTGAGATTGGGAGTTAGATTTAGGTGTCAGCTGGATAGAGATGCTTAAATTCTCATAAAGATGAAATAAGAGATTTAAAAATTGGACAGAAGGACAAATATGGAACTTCTCTTATCAGCACAGTTGCCATTCCAAGGACCATTGAGAAAATATAGCAGTGGGAATTGGAGGGTTGCATAGGCTGGTCCCATCAGTTATGCTTGCTTCAGTAGGACTTTGGGGGAGCACTGCTTCCATCAGAGGGCTGGAGGACGCATTTTATGTGCTTGAATTCTCAATCTGATTCTAAAATCTAACAAGTACCCATTCAGTTATACTTCATCCAGCACATTTGGCAATGCTCAATTATTTGCGTGTTGGGGCTTTTTGTTAAGTGACTATCCTAATAAATCTGGCTCAGTGTAGCTTTAACAAGGCAGTAAACGTTTCCAGTGCCTGTTGACTATGAAAAGAGTTACTCTTTGGGATGGATAAATTCCAGCCCACTTCATGGCCCTAAATAGAGGGAGTGAGAACAATATTAGGGGGCCCCTGTATCCAAGATGATTAACCCTAAAGATGCCCAACCATCTCTTGTGGTCATTCTAGATCCTGTCTTTTCTGATGCTCCTCACATTGCTAGAATATTTCTTAGCGTGCATGGATGTTGAGGCATGGTGGATGCTTCAGCACTAAAGAGAAAACCAATGAAAGAGTTTGGGAAACAGTAGCTTGAGCTCAGGTGAGAAATAAGAAAACCTTTGAGAATGATGAAGGGAAGTTCAAAGGTGGGCTGTTTGGTCATTGTCAACCCAGAAACTCTGCCAAATGCCATTGAGAAAGGAAGGACAATCCTCTGTGGGCATCGCCGCTACTTAATCCAAGAACCCTCTCCACTGTGCCAACCTTGAGGACTTCATGACCCTCTAGTATGTGTGTGTAGGGAGGAAGAACCTCCACTACTTTTCCACATTCTTTCATGCAAATAGCAGACACATGCATGAGTAGGAATAAGGAATACTTCACCAACAATAGTCCACAACAGGGAAAAAGAATAAAATAAAAATCCTCCTTATCAGTTTTTTAAAGGAAAAAGGGGAGGGTGCCTTCAAGAAACTTCCCATCTACTAGCAGAAGACATTGTGTGCATAAGTCTATTAAACATATATACCAAGTCTGTTCAGAGGCATCGCAGCTACTCAGTCCTAGCACCATCTCCACTGTGCCAATCCTGAGGATTTTGTGAACCTGTAGTAGGCAAGGTGGGTGTATGTGAGAATTAGACCCAAAAAACCTGGTACTCCTTTCTGTTATACATATTTTAATGGACCTGGGTCTAGGCATCACTTAGCATTTTTCTTGTTCTAGGATAATTCTCTGAACAAAGTAGGTCATTTAGGATCCTTTCTTTTCCTACTGTGCCTCCCCCTCCCCAATTTACTTTGGGGTTTAAACTATGTAGTTTGATTTTTATTCTTGAGTAAATGAAACCTATGCTTGAAAATCCATTTCAAATTAGAAAAGAACTCTCTGACATTTATATAAAGTTTATACAGCACCCAAGAGCCATAATCTCATCTGATCCTCACAATAGCACTGTGAGATAGGTACCACAAGATGCTCTTATCCCTGTTTTACAGATAAATAAACTGAGACTTAATGGAATGATTTACCCCTAATCTCCTAGACAGGATTTGAACCTCCACTCCAGGGTTGTCAGAATCTAACAATTTCCCCATGATTCCCTTTGGAGTTTCAGTTGTCCACTTTGATTCTCCCCTTGCTGAAATTAGCCAGAAAACCCAAATAGCTTACTTGTCTTTCCATAAAGAACAAATTTCCAGGTAATTCAATTAAACAATCAGCAGTCAACGTATTAAATCTTTAGACAGCCTGGGGGATATGAAGACCAAAATGTACCCTATTATCAGGGATTTTATGTGCTATTTGGGGAGTTAAGTGCATATAATCCCCAAATGTGTTCTTCTAGGTGCTGGGTGAACATATGAAGACAAAGAAATTTTTCTTAAGGCTCAATTTGGTGCTCGAATTATTTGATGGTGGAGAACAAGAATGAGGGCCTTTTTGTTCAGTTTTCCCTTTGGGTGCACGTTGGGGCCATCGAAACTTAATCAGAGCAGTTTTGCTTGGCAGTGGTAACACGGGAAGCATGTGATGATTTGCAGATGTTAACCATTTCTAGCTATCCGGTGACATCTTCTGTTTTCAGGCCATTGTGTTCTTTGGTTCTTTTTTCTTTCAAATAAAACTATTTGATTTGCTCCCACTTTTCTGGTTGGGTTTTTATGGGGAACACATAGCAGAACAATTTTGTGACAAGGCAGCTTTTCAGCATGTGGTGAAAAACAGGAATAAAGAAATACATTTGCTTGGACCCTCCTCAGAAGTCCTTTCATCCAGCTACTTTATTCTGCTGGCATGGAAGCCCGAAAGGGATCTGTTGGTCTGCTGAGAATATCTTAAGCTGAGAGTACAATCTTGGTCTCTTCGTCAGGCCAATATTGGATCAATATCACTTTGCTTCTTTGGAAGGATTCTGACTAGACCCGGAATTCCCCCTTTGCCTCTTTCCTTCTCAATCCATGATTCTAGCTGACTCCTCCGCGAGCCTGGCAAGCTGCTCTTTTTTTTGAGAAATCGTGGTGAAGTTCATCTGGGCTGCTGGGGGTAGAGGGAGGTGGAGTGGAACAGAGAAGAGAAGGAACCAGTTTTTTCTTGTGGGCTTCAGTTCCATTTGACGAGACCTTTAAAATTTAACACCCAAAGGGCTCAGTCACGCTCTGTTAGCTGTCTTTCCCTGCCAGCCAAGCCGCTGAAGATGTAAAAATGGACACCCAACAAGGAATGGTGTGATCATAAGTACTAAATGCCTCCCTGATGCTTGGAAATCATTTTATTCCTGGCGATGAAGTTTCCTCTTGGTCCTCGCCTTGCATTTACCTTAAGAGCTAGCGTGGGTTCAAATCCAGTCCCTGGCATTTATTCATGTGGCCTTGGGCAAGTCATGTCCACTCTCATCGGACTGTAGTTTTCTCATCTGAAAACGGAAAGGTCAAAGATCTTTTCTAGCTCTAAAGCTCTGAAGCTGTGACGAAAAAGAAGAGAAAAGAAAAATCTCTTTTATCAGAAGAGAACCAGCGTTGATTTGGATGTCAGGAACCTAGAGCATTAGCAGATGAGTCAATCTGTGTTTTAGAAAAGAATTCCATGTCAGTGGATGAACAAGGGCCAGAATCCCTCTGGGAAATGCATTACAATCTTCTTTTATATCCTAGATTTTCTTATTTTAGTTCAAACCCCTAACTGTTTGGGGGAAAGAAGAAAGTTGGTGAAAATGATATTTGTATCGGGTATTCTTAGAAAAAAACCCCACCACCACTATGGCATCTTGTAATTTTCCCCATTCTGTGCAGTCGCCCGAGTCTAAATATAAAACCTAATTGCTGATCCGATCCAGTGACGACAAGTCACTGACAGTTCAGTAGTTGCTGACTGCATATTTGAGGGCTGAGTGTATCTGTGGGCAGTCCTGCCTCTGACCAGACTCAGCTGGCAAAGCAGAGCTGAGTTGCTAGTAATTAATCAGATATAATTACCCCATGTGCTAGACTGGCAGAAACCGGTCCCTCCTTCTCCCTGGTCCCCTGTGGTTCTCTCTTTGGGAGATAGAGAGTTTATAGGACTTCTAAGATCCTAAATTTAGACCATCTGGTCCAACCCTTCTTTTTACAGATGTGGAAACTGAGGCCCGTGCAGGTGGCCCGGTTGCATATTTTGTCAGAAGGATTCTGTGTCCGTATCTCGCCAATATCAGTGCATATTTTTACTGATGGGCCAGCATCCTCATTTCAGTTAGAGTCTAACCCCATCATTTTTCAGATGAGGAAACTGAGGACCACTGAAGTCCAGTGGCTTGACTCAGAGTGGTACAGGGAATAAAGTGCTGAATTGGACATCAGGGAATCTGTATTTTAAATATCCAACCTGTCACTTATTTCTTGTATTAACGTGGGCAAGTGTCGAGACTTCTTTAGGTCTCAGTTTCTTCAGCTGTCAAATGGGCCGGAGGGTGGCCTGCACAACCTCTAGTCCCTTCCAGCCTTTTGTGTCTGTGATCCTATGAGAACAGAGTTAATTAGCTGAGCTGTGGTTCCATCTCCAGATCTCTGCTTTCATTTGCTATTGTGTTTCTTCCCTACCCCAATGCCTTTAGTTGCTTGATGGTTTTGTCCATTGCTGTCTGGTCCAGGGAGGATAGAGAGGCCCCCTTTCTGCCCTCTTCTCCGCCTTCACTGATAAAGTCCAAGAAGAAGAGACCTAGTCTAAGGCCCTCTTATGGGAGAAGAAAATCTGGCTGTCTTGGCCCCATCCTGTTTTCCCAGAAATGCATGTCATAATCCTAAGAATGCCATTGGAGAGTGGGGAGGACTCAGCATGAACTCATCCCCACTACTGGGAAAATTTCTCAGTGTTTATTTTTACTGATGGGTCATCATATTCATCTTCACATAGCCCATTAAAAATATTTAAATGCATTCAACATAATATTTTTAAAATCGCTTTTGGGGGGGGGGGCAGCTGGGTGGCTCAGTGGATAGAGAGCCAGGGCTAGAGATGGGAGGTCCTAGGTTAAAAATCTGACTTCAGACACTTCCTAGCTGTGTGACCCTGGGCAAGTCACTTCATCCCCATGGCCTAGTCCTTACTGCTCTTCTACCTTGGAACCAATATATAGTATTGATTCTAAGGTGGAAGGTAAGGATTTTTTTTTTAAATCACTTTTCTTCATCTTCCTTATTGGGGATTTGTAAGCGCAGAGTCAATATCAGTCAGTCAATATATGTTTAGTAAGTGCTTCCTGTGCACCAGGCACTGGGGATACAAAATGGGACAAGAGGCCATCCCTGCCTTCAAGGTACTTACAATTTAATGGCTCAGGATAATATTATTGTGGCCTGGCCAATGTTTGAAGTATATTGGAAATCATGTTGGCTCTCAAGTTAGGGAACCTAGCTTACTTGTGAGTCATTTAATCTTACTGAACCTCAGTTTCCTCAGATGTAAAATTATGGAGTCCAATTAGATGACCTACAGGTCCCTTCCTACTCTAGCATTAATACTTCTGTGATTCTGTGGTTCTACTCATTATTACTTCCTTTTACAACCAGTTTTAGCCAATTAGCTTCTTTGGCTTGAATATTTGACTCATCTCCCACCCTGTGTCTTTGCACAGGTGATCCTCATATGCCTGTATTGAATATATTTCTCAGCACCATCTCTTGCCATGCCCAGCTTCCTCTAAGACTCAGTTCCTGTCCCTCTTCCTACAGGAAGCCTTCCCTGAAATACATAGTTGGTGTACATTCTCTCCTCTCCAGATTTTCTGTGTAATCTCTGGATTATCAGTTTGTTTAAATGTCACATCCCCCAATTAAGTCTCAACCACCTTCTGGTTTCGGATCCCCCTTATCTAACACCATGCCTGAAACATAGTACATGTCTGATAAATGCTCACTGGGCTGAATGAAGTCAAGGACACCACATTTTTTTAAAAATGCATTTTTATACTGTCTCTGGCAGTTGGAAGAATGTTTTTCTAGGACCTGAAGCCACATCATTTGAAGACCAGTTGAAAGAGCTGAGTTAGTTCATCTAAAGGAGTGAGGACTTTCTGGGGGAGGTGGGGAGAGCTAACTGGCATGGGGATTAGGATAGTTCTCCTTGGTTTTAAAGTATAGAACAAGGACTGGTGGGTGGAAGTGAGAAGGAGACATATTTAGACATAATTCAAGTGAAAACTTCCTAATAATCAGGGAAGCTTAGTGAGAGGGTGAAGTAAGGAGGATGACTCTTTACAGTTGCCTCCAGTGAAACATGTGTCATTGGAGATCTTCAAAAGAGGCTGAAAGATTGTTGAGGACACCATAGGGAGCTTCCATTAGTCAGGTTGGTTGGGTTGGTCCATTAAAAGACATTTCAAGCCTCTTCCAACTACAAAACCGTGATCTCTTGTTTCCTGTAAGGAACATATGTTAAAATGTTGGTGATTTCATTCCTGTAAGGGACTCCCAGAATGAGAACTCCACCCATTAATGAAAATAGCAACTTATGTTCAAATTATAGCTTTAGAGAAATGCCATGGGGAGCCCTGAGAGGTCAAGTGCCTTGCCCAGCATCCCACAGTCAGTAAATGGTAAGAGACAGGACTTGAACCATCTCCAAAGATGGCTTTCTATCCACTTCTCCATGTTGCCTCTCCTACATGGCAAATGCTCTCTTCTGAATGCAAATTAAGAAGGAAAAAGGATCCTATTTTCTCATGTATGTTGTGTGATCAGTGACAAGTTATCAGCTTTGAATGTCAACCTTTAGAAGGAAGTAAGGTGTGTTTTAAAAAAGCAGTTATTGTAGAGCACCCAACTCTGGTCAATTAATCCCTTCACTTCACACCACCTGGTAAATGAGGAGTACATCTAATTATCCTGCAGCAGGACAGCAGCTGTCTACCAGCCAAATAGGAATTAATTGATTTACTTGTAGACTGTCTCCTTATGCAAAGATATTAGTTACTGTCAGACTGGTAGAACAGCTGGCTGGCAAACAAGAAATATTACATTAACCTCACCCGCAGACGGTGCTGGGGAGAGCCCTCTATTATTCATCACAAATTACTGGCGATGATCATGGCCCATCCAGATGCAGAGGAAGAATGGGGTATTCCATCCCTTTCATGTGCGTGCCATCTAGGCTCCAACTTCTCCTCCAAGTTTCCCTAGCTTTCTAGTGAATATACCTATCACACTAGAGCCAGTAGGGACTTCTTGGATGTCCCATCACAATGCAGGGCTTGCTTCTTGACACAGGGACACTAGCAATGGGTGGTGTTGGAAGAATAGGCCGGGCAAGGAGTTAGAAGGACAGAGAGAAGTAATCTAGGTAATCTTTGAAGGGAAGGACACTTCCTGACTATATCTGTATAAATGTTCCCAAGGAAGACAACTGAGATGAAAGAGTATGGAGCTGGAAAAAAAAAGCTTAAATTGGAGAAGAGGGCTGCTTTTTAAAGCTACTCCCCAAATGGCACTTAAGGATAGAGTGCCCCAGGGAACTACTACCTTAGGCTTAATGTCACAAGCCTCCCCTGTGATCTCTCTTGTATCCCAAAAGGAACATAGTTGAAAATTTTGGTGATTTTATTTATGTAAGGAACTCTCAGGTTGGAAATTCTATCCACTAGTGCAGATCAATCAGCAATTAGCAATTTGTTGGCTTAGAGAATTGCCTGGGGTGGGGGTAGCATCAAGTGGTTAAGTGCTTTACTTTCCTCCAATGGGCTCACTCTTCAATAGTCAGCCAGAGGATACCATTAACCCAAAGGGAAGGCATTTATTGGAATAGTAACAGAATACCTTTCTTGTGCTGGAGGGGATATGGCAAAGTCCAGACATTAATGCATTGCTGGTGGAGTTGTGAATTGATCCAACCATTCTGGAGGGCAATTTGGAACTATGCCCAAAGGGCGATAAAAGACTATCTGCCCTTTGATTCAGCCATAGCACTGCTAGGTTTGTACCCCAAAGAGATAATAAGGAAAAAGACTTGTACAAGAATATTCATAGCTGCACTCTTTGTGGTGGCCAAAAATTGGAAAATGAGGGGATGCCCTTCAATTGGGGAATGGCTGAACAAATTGTGGTATATGTTGGTGATGGAATACTATTGTGCTCAAAGGAATAATAAAGTGGAGGAATTCCATGGGAACTGGAATAACCTCCAGGAAGTGATGCAGAGCGAGAGGAGCAGAACCAGGAGAACATTGTACACAGAGACTGATACACTGTGGTACAATCAAATGTATTGAACTTCTCCATTAGTGGCAATGCAGTGATCCTGAACAACGAGGAGGAATCTATGAGAAAGAACACTATCCACATTCAGAGGAAAAACTGTGGGAGTAGAAACATGGAAGGAAAACAACTGTTTGATTACATGGGTCAAGGGGGATATGATTGGGAATGTAGACTGTAAATTATCACCCTAGTGTAAACATAAATAGCATGGAAATAGGTTCTGATCAAGGACACATGTAATACTCAGTGGAATTGCGCGTCGGCTATGGGAAGTGTGGGGGGATGGGAGGGAGGGATAGAATATGATTCTTTTATCCAAGAAATAATGTTCTAAATTGACTAAATAAAATAAAAAAGAATACCTTTCTTGTGACAACCCTTCAAATACATGAACCCCCAACTCTAAAGCATCTTTGCTCTTCTGTGTCTTTTTGAAAAACCCATTGCTTTCTATTCTATCTTAGAATCAAAACTGTGTATCGGTTCCAAGTCAGAAGAGCAGTAAGGGCTAGGCAATGGAGTTTTAGTGACTTGTTCAGGTTTATCCAGCTAGGAAGTGTCTGAGGCCAGCTTTGAACTCAGGACCTCCCATCTTTAGGCCTGGCTTTCTCTATTCTTTGGGCCACCTAGATGCCCCCATATTACTTTCACATCATGATTTACAAAAATGATTGCAGGATAAGTTTAGAATTGCTTATGCTGGAAGAAAAAATGGCTGGTTAGGGGTAAGGCAGCCACTGCCCCACAATACAATGTTACATTTTTTAAGGAAATTGGAGGAATGTATTTGAAATCAATCAGTCTAGGGACATTGAAGCTATTAGTTAAAATCTTGCTTAAAACATTTGTAAAAGGATTTTTCACATCCAGAGGGACAATGTAAACTTCCAGTTGAAAAGTGATAGTCCAGGTGCTCCATCAGCATGGGACACAGGGCAACTGGAACTGTTGCCTCTTCCTTAGTTTGGCATGCTCACCCTTGTTTTAGCCCTTCCACCAGGCAGGGCTTCTGTGGCAGGTGTGCAGTGCCAGGGAGGAAGTAGCCAGCTTCTGCTCAGCATGGTTCCCAAGGGAAGCCAACTGGAAACCACCACCTCCTCTCACAGCTGCAGAAGACACGTGCCTTTGGGCATAACTTGAATGAGAAATTGAAGGCAGTTCTGTGACCATTGGGAGCTGCCAGGGGCTGAATTCTCCCATGCCCTGTGCCCTGCCTGCCTTAACTAGACTGTACAAGGGAGAGATGACTGATTCTTTCTTTCCAGTTGAATCAGCTGTTGTTCAGCCAGGTCATCCGGATACTTGTCAGGAACTGTCCAGAGTTCAGGAGGTGGGGGGGAAAGGATGGGGCGGGCTAGGGGTGTGTGTGTGTGGGGGGGACACAAGGTCTTGGTTCTTCTAGAGCATGGTTCTTTCAGGTTGGTCATTTTCTATCCCATTGCCTCCCCTCTATTAGGAGATGCTGGGGAGCTCAATGCTTCTGTTTTCTTTCTGGGTTTTGGAAATTGTGAGATGACCAGAAAAAGTTCTGGAAGCCCTTGCCCCAGGACAAAGGGTAAAATTGTGCATCTAGAACTAGGAAGGGCATCTGAACCAATTGAATTTCAAACACTTTACAAGTGAAAACCCTCTGGTTTAGGGAGAAGCAGTAAATAACTTGCCCAGAGACATACAAGCTAAGTGTCAGAGGACTAGCAACCAGGTTAAAGGGTGCTTCCAATCTTAAATCAGATCTGTTATTAAAAGCCCCTTACAAGCTAGCAGGAATCATCATGGACTAGAGAATACGCCATCAGTTATTAGTTTAGATTGTAAGCTCTTTGAGGCCAAGGCCTGGATTTTACCTTTTTTTGGTATCTCCAGTTCTTAGAACAGTGCCTGGTACATAGTAAGCACTTAATAAATGTGTATTAATCAATCATTGATTTCTCTCCTTCTTTGATAATTGAGCCAGAGCTCAGCCTTAACTGTGCCATCTTTTTGCTTCTTGGAATTTCATTGGTCAGGAAGATTTAGCTCCATGACTATTTTCCCATCTGGGAACTGAAGTCAATATTTTAATAGATGGATGGTCTGCTTAAGATCAGATAGGTGCCCAAGGCTAGCTTGCTGTTGATTTGCAAGGATCTAGCAAGATGGTCTTATTGGGAGACTCCTTTATTCTCTATGGAGGAACTCAGTGATTCAGAGCTTTTATGACATCTACTTGAAGTGATAAGATATAGTGATAGAAGGGACCTTAGACATCACCCTTTGGAGCCGGGTCCTTTTTGTAGGGATTTGAATAGCTACTGGGCTATCCTTCTAGTGCCAAAACCCTCATTTCTTTGCTACCCAGGAAATGTTGAGAGACACCACAGAGAGACTGTCTAGGGAAAGCCCCTCATTTTGCACATGAGCAACGTTAGGTCCAAAGAGGAGAAATCATTGCCCGACATCATGAAGTTGAAAGCAGCAGAGATAGGATTCCCAGCCTGGTCTTCTGACTTTTCATTCCTATGTTCGTTGCACTGTTTCATACTGCTACTCTGGTGTTTCTAGGGCAGCTTTTGTTAAATAGATTCAGAAAGAAGACATCAGAATGTATTGGAAAGAGGAATAGATTTAGAACCACAAGACTATGGCTCAAATCCCACTTATGATTTATATGACTGGGGGCAAGTCTCATCCCTTCTTTAGTTTCCTCATCTGGATAGGACTAGATGGCTTTTTTATTCTAAATCTGCATTTCTATGTAGGTAGATAATTATTATAAAGATTGGCATTTTTCCAAGTCTATATATGTACAGTTATCCCTTCCATATTGTGACTTACCCTATTGTGGTTTTGAGTCAGCATAAGAAATTAAATAGCAGTTTGGGGAGAGTTTTGTGGAAGCTGCAGACATGTGAAGGCTAGCAGATAACTGAGGAAAAGTTTAGAAATTCAGAAATGTATACTTAACCCAAATTTTACCATAAGGCACTGTAAACACCCCATAAAATTTTTTCAGACTTCTCTGGTATGAAGGGAGAGCCCAAAAATTTTACGAGGATTTTCCAGATCATAGGGGTGCCACAACCCTAAGCCCCATGATGTAGAAGATTAGGTCCTTTGAACCAGACAGAGAGCAATAAGAGACAGAGACAAAGAGATGTGGTCTCTATCCACTGAGCCACTTACTGCCCTTCTAGGTGTTTATTAAATTACTGCTTTAAAATTTCAGGATCAAAAATATATAAAAAAGATTCTATTTAAAACATGATCTCTTTTTTTCTATATATCATATCACTAGGTTATAGATTTTCAGATGGAAGGGACCTTAGAGATCATGAAATCTATCCTATTATTTTACAGAAGGTAAAACTGATGAGGCAGATGGGCTACACATGACTTACACAGGATCACAATTCTCTAAATCAGGATTTGAACTCAGGTCTTCCCAATTCCAAGTCCAGTTTTCTATTTGAATTTTATCAATGCTTTAAAATAAATTACTATCACAGTTATTTCTGACATTCAATGAGCCTTCTCATAATAAAAACAAACCAAAAAGCTAAGTAAAACCAGCCCAGTGGCATTATCTGATACATGTCAAACAATCTCTGCCTGTTCCAAATTGTTCTCTCTCCAGAAATGGAGTTCTTTGGGACCAAGATAATCCTTACAGTTTTTTTGCATTTAGTTCCTTCCTTCCTTCCTTCCTTCCTTCCTTCCTTCCTTCCTTCCTTCCTTCCTTCCTTCCTTCCTTCCTTCCTTCCTTCCTTCCTTCCTTCCTTCCTTCCTTCCTTCCTTCCTTCCTTCCTTCCTTCCTTCCTTCCTTCCTTCCTTCCTTCCTTCCTTCCTTCCTTCTTCTTTCTTCCACCTTCTGTCATGTAACCAATAATACTGTGTATTGGTTTCAAGGCAAAAGAGTGGCAAGAGCTAGGCTGTGGAGGGGTCTTATAAGTGACTTGCCCAGGATCTCTCAGCTAGGAAGTGCCTTAGGCTACTCAGGACCTCTCATCTCTGGGTCTAGCTCTCAATCCCCTGAGTCCCCTGGCTGCCTTCTTGGTCTTATTTTAATATCCTTTTATTTACAACAATCCCTGGGTATGTAGTTAGAGAGTCTTTCTCTAGCATCTCCTTGAGAGGCTGAGTTGCCTTATAAACACCCTCAGGTTGACACCTGGTCCTCCTCCTTCCTGGGAGGCTGTATCCTTTAGCTCTCTGGACATGTGGCTGGGGATGGGCCAAAGATACAATTATCAATTCAATTAGACAGCAAAAGATAAAGGGTAAATCGGGCTTTTGTCTGGAATTATCGGAGCTGGAGAGCTCTCTGAGTCTTATTAGTGCAAGACAACCTCCCTCCCTCCTTGGTGATCCCATGAGGACTCAGCCCCATATTGGCTGGAACTTCAGAGCTAATACCAGTTGCATCTCCATGTCTGAGCACTTCTTGTCATATTTGGGAGCCCGAGTCAGGATGTTTTAGATGGAGGGGCTAGCTGGGACCAGATGCGTGAGGCAGCTTTCTGCTCATTTGCAGGCATTAAATATTCAGCCTGAACCTGACTTCAGGCCCAGAGAAGCCCGGCCCAGAGAAGCCCAGCCCAGAGCTCTAGGAAGGCCCCAGTCTTTGGAGTGTCTCCAGTCCCTACCTTCTTACTTACTGCAAAGGGAACAGAGGCCCTTCGGTGGAGGTGATTCATAGCGTTAGTTGGCCCGACAATTGGCACTTTCTTTCTGTCACAGGGTGAATTGCCCGTGACATAATGCTATAAAATAATGGCAGAGAGAGAACAATTTAAGCCCTTTATGAGAGCAGGGCAGACTCCCTTCCAAGCCCCGTCTCACAAAAAGCTTTTAACTTGTAAAAGGCAATGCTGGGGGCCCTTCGTCCTCTCCGCTTATATGTGTCCAGCTGTGCACACAAGTGCCATCCATCGAGTGGAATTCATGCATGTATCTATTGTGTGTATGTAACAGATGGCATATATGTGTGCCTCACCTATCATCGTGGGTAAGAAAGAACATGCAGACGAGTAGGCTTCACTGTCACTGCTGTGGTGGATGGTGGGAGAGGAGAAGGGTTCCTACCCACATGTCATCCTTTAATAATTCATTGGCTGTCTTCTTTGAGGTGGAAAGAATTCTAGAACTCCAGAGCTGGAAGTAACCTCAGAGCCCATCTAATTCAACCCCTACCTAAAAACAAAAGCTTGCTCTGAACCTGTTTCATTGTCCAGAAAAATGGACATCGTAAAATTCCCTTTAAACCACCAGCTTGGTCCAGAAAACCAGCCTCCATGTTGTTTCTCACGCAAAGATCTCCATCTCCTACTTTTGTGTCTTTATCCTCACATTCCCCATGCCTGGGGCTTACTGCCTCTTCCTCGCCTTCCTCTCTCAGAATTCCAGGTTTTCTCCATGTATCAGCTCAAGCTCTGCCTTCTCTATAAGGGCTTTTCTTGCTCTCTCTCCCAAAATGTCTAGTGTCTCCCCCATTGCACGCCAACCCCCCGCCAACCTGTGCTGGGAAAATTTAATCAGAAATTTTCCTTATCATTGAAATCTTAAGTCCAGTGCCTTTAGGGAGCCCTTCAGATCCCCAGCACCCAGGACAGTGCCTGACACACAGTAAATGCTGATTAAATGCTGGCTGAGTGCTTGTGGGATCATTGAATTTACCCATCAGCATGCCTTCAGAAGCCATTTAGTTCAACCACCTCGTTTTACAGGTGAGGAAACTGAGGTCCAAGGAGCTAAAGGGATTTGCTCAGTGTCACACAGGTAGTATGTCACTGATAGGATCTCAAGGAGAACTTATATTTATATATGTGTGTATACATACAAACAGTATATACATACATATAGATACACCTACAGGTAGAAATATATGTATACACTGTGAGACACAGGTTTATGGACATGCATACATGTGTACATATGCACATGCAGAAAAAGTATGTGTATACACATTGATAGATAGGCAGACAGATGGACAGATGGATGGATGGATAGACAGATGGATAGCTAGATAGATGGATAGACAGATATAGATAGGCAGACAGACAGATGGATAGATGGGATAGACAGATGGATAGCTAGATATAGATAGATAGGCAGACAGATGAATGGATGGATGAATGTATAGATAGGTAGGTAGATAGAGAGATAGATAGGGAGACAGGTAGGCAGATGAATACATGGATGGATGAATGGATAGATTATAGATAAGCAGACAGACAGATAGATAGATAGATAGATAGATAGATAGATAGATAGGCATATAGATGGATGGATGAATAGATAGATAGATTATAGATAGATAGATTATAGATAGGTAGATAGATAGATAAGCAAATATATAGGCATATAGATAGATGGATGAATGAATGGATAGATATAGATAGATGGATGGATAGACAGATATAGATAGACAGATAGATGAATGGATATTGATGGATGTATGAATAAAATGATAGGCAGACAGACAGACAGACAGAAAGATAGAACTTTTGAAATCAACATAAATTGTTGATTATGTTCTGCCCACTGCTCACCCTGCTTTAGAATCTAAGACTCTCAAAGGCAGGTGATATTTTCCCATGTTGCCTGGCACACGGCTGGTCTATCCAATTCATATCACTGACACACTGAAGAGTTTTAGTTCTTTGGGAGCAGGGACCCTATAATGCCTTTTTAGAAAACTTTTGTGTCCCCCACCAAACAGTCAGGTTTCTTTCCCATCCAATCTCTTTTCTTAGAAGTTGTTTTTGTCTTTTAAGTTAGAAAAGAAGGGCTGACCATAGAATGAGTGTGAAAGATAATAGGCAGGAAGACTGGATGCTGCCCAAGTTCCCCTAGAAGGTTAAGTGATAGAGAACTGGGGTTCAAATTGTGGTTCTACCCAAGTGAAAACTTGGGCAAATTACAACCCTGTGGGCCTCAGTTTCTTCATCTGTCAAATGAGGGAGCTGGAGTAGTTGACCTCTTTCTAGCTCTAGGTCTGGGATGCTGTGATGCTGAGCCTAGGGAGGATTGAGGGGAAGATGTGGACATGAGCTGTACAGGAGGAAAACACCTGCAGTCAAATGTGTGCAGTCTAAATGGGGAAAGGCATGGACAAAACTCATCCTGGATGAGGTGTTGAAAGGATACAGTTGGGGCAGCTAGGTGGCTAAGTGGATGGAGAACCAGGCCTGGAGACACATCCTGGGTCCAAATTCTTCCTAGCTGGGTCACTCCGGGCAAGTCACTTAATCCCTGGTGCCTAGCTCTTAACTGTTCTTTTGCCTTAGACTAGGACAGAAGGTAAGGATTTTAATAAGTAAAAAAGAGAAAGGATATGGTCTGGAGCCATGGTGTCAAGCTCAAATATAATAAACCAAGCCACTAAGCTCTATATTCATAAGTATTTCTGCAGGCCACATGTTTGATGTTGTTCAGTTAGTTATTTATCATGTCTTATTTTCTGTGTCCTCATTTGGGCTTTTGTTGGCAAAGATACCAATTTAGGTTCACAATTTCCTTCTGTAGCTCATTTAACAGATGAGGAAATGTAGGAAAACAGAGTTAAGTGACTTGCCTAAGGTCACACAGCTAGTGTCTGAAGCCAGATCTGAACCAGGAAAATGAGTCTTCCTGACTCCAGACCCAGTATTCTATCCACTGTGGCCACCTACATGCCTCTGTGGACCACATATTGGTTTAGAAAACCACATATTAGTGTAATTTATGTCCTATTTTATTTCTATTCATTTTGGTACATATTTCCCAATTACAGTTTAATCTCATCTGAGTTGAGCCTCCTTTTGTTTGATACCTCTAATCCTGGGAACTGGAGGGAAAGTTCCCATCAATGAGATCATGGACATGGTTGTAAACAATTTGAAATTGTTTCTAATTTAGGCCATAATTTCCTCTGGGTGAACAGAGCTCCTCTTAAGAGAGGTAATTGCTGATATTTAAAGGGGAATCAAGAAGCAGGGCTGGAGGAAAGTCAAATTAATCAATTGGTATTGATTTTCTACCTACTTAGATTGCCTCCTAATGTACAGGGTATTTAGTGTTCAAGGATGACTTTGGGGGTCTTGACTAGGGCAGCCACACCAACCAAGCATGCCTAGAAAAAGGGAACCTTGGTCCCACCTGAGTCTCTCCTCCTCAATCCAACATAGTGGGACATGGTAGAGACAGAAGGGGGCATGTCTCATAATGCTTTGTACTTTTGCTATATTTTCATTTTCTCTAAAGACTAATGTAGCTCTTGAACTGTTCACCTGGTATTCTTTACTCTCACTCTATGACTTGTCAACCTTCTCGGGTCTCATAATGTAACAGTTATCAGTTACACAAGAAATAAATTTTTTTTAATCACGTGTGAACTGTGAACACTATTAGTTCATAGGATCATAGATCTGGAATGGAAATGCCATGTAAGTCAAGCTTTACTCCCATTTTACAACTGAGGAAACTGAGGCCCAAGGAATTCACTCATGGCTTACACTAGTGGTAGGAATGATTTGAAGCCAGGTTTTCCAACACCAGAGCTAATTCTTTTTCTTTGCTATCATGGAGTTAAGAAAATTTTAAGTCTATATTAGTTTGAACAAAATAAGAAAACAAATACTATTTTAGTGTTAATATTTTAAGATTTTCAAAGCAGGGTCCTCACTATAATCCTATTAGTCAAATGACATAGGTATTATTATACCCATTAGAGAGATGAAGAAACTAATGCTTTTTTAAAATTTCACAAAAAAAAAAACGAACCAACCAAGTCATGTACGGTCACACATTTAGTGTTACTTAAGATTCAGCTCAGGACTTCTCTGACTCTGAATCCAGTGCTCTTTCTGCTATAATGTTATTCATTGAGCTCCTTTCATTTTCGGTGTTTTTGTAGAGTTTGTGGCTATTATTTTTGCAAAGTTTATATTTGTCACTAGGGTGTATTATTTTGATTCTGCATTCTTCACTGTATCCCTTTACAATCTTCTCATAAATAATTTCATTCTTCATATTTGTTTATTTCTAATTGGACCACAATATTCCATTGTATTCATTGCCATCATTTCTTCAGCCATTTCTTGATCATCAAACACATGAGTTGCTTCCAGGTTTTTTTTAATTATGAATCATACAGCTAGAAATTTTTTGATTAGAACCATATTTTTCTTCCTGGGATCACTGGGTCAGAGGGCATGAAAAGCTTTGTACTTCCTATTATTTAATGGCATATGACTTTCTAAAAAGATGGTACCTGTTCCAAGCTCTGCTAGCTTGGTAATGATGTGCTTGTTTCTCCCTAGCCCCTCCAGCCCTGGATCTTATCTCTTTTAACCACCTTTGTCAATTTAATTAATGCAATGTGGTATCTCACAGTTATTTTCATTTTCACTTCTATGATGATTAGAGAGCTTGAATAATTTTCCAGGTGGTTATTGATAAATGTGAGCTTCTTCTTTCAATAACTGCCTATTTATATCTTTTTGCATGTAGAGCTGATTTGGCTTTATGGGGAAAGTGCCAATATGGAAGCCATTAATTTAGCTTATTGGTCATTGGACAAAAATCACATTTTAAAAGTATACCCACAGTGATGCTTTGAAATTATTATGACCAAGTTTAGTGGTTTTAGACCTTGAAGAAGAGATATGAGAGGTACTCTCCCTTCTACTTTTTTAGCAAAGGTGGGAAACTATGAATTTAGAGCACTATATGAAAACAATTTCAGATGTTTTCCATATACTCATTGTTTGGTTTTTTTTAAAATCTTTACCTTCTATCATACAGTCAATTCTAAGTATTGGTTCCAAGGCAGAAGAGCAATAAGGGCTAGGTAATTTGGGTTAAGTGACTTGTCCAGGGTCACATGGCCAGGAAATGTCTAAGGTTTGATTTGAACCCAGGACCTCCCATCTCTAGGCTTGTCTCTTTATCCATTAAATGTAAATATCCATCTAAATCCATTAGTTTTTTTAATTTGAAAATTTTATTTAATTAATTAATTTAGACTATTTCCCCTTGGTTACATGAATCATGTTCTTTCCCTTCCCTCCTCCCACCCCCCTCCCATAGCCAACACACAATTCCATTGGGTTTAAATGTGTCATTGTAAATCCATTAGTTTTGATGAGCTGTTTTCCCTTTTTTTTTTTAATTCTTGGATATAAGTGACCAAGTCAAGCCAGTAAGCATTTATTTAAGAGCCTACTTTGAGCCAGGCACTGCACTTAAATGCTGTAGATTCAAAGAAAAAACAGTCCCTGGCCTCAAGGAGCTCACAGTCTAATGATGTATTATATCTATAATATTATCTAATAACATAAGACAGAGGTTCATCTGGGATCTGTAATTTTGGTTCTTTTGGTATTTTGATAGCTGTATCTAGATATCATTTATTTCCTTTGCAATCCTTTGTATTTTATGCCTTTAAACCCCTTATCCCGACATGGGGTCCATTGGCTTCATCAGGCTGCTAGAGATGCAAAAGCAGTTAGGAACCCCAGTTATATGGAATGACTTTCTCAGAGGGAGAGTTCAGTGGGATGCACAGGTGATCCCAAAATAAAATAGGTCAATGCTTTTTTTTTTTAGAGTGTATCCACAGATATATGAATGTTTAGGTGGTCCAAGGACATTGTTCTTCACCTACCACTGTCTTTGAGGAAGCAGAAAGGGCTCAAATAGAGAACTGAAGGCCATTTGGGATTCTGATGTTTTTTTTTTTCTGGGTCAACTATCCGCTCCCCTCCAAATAAAACCCAGCCTACTAGCCAGTGGCTGCCTGGTTTGAAGCCTCTCCAAACTTTGCTAAAGCCCGGGTATCCTGAAATACACATTCTTTCTGTTCTTGAAGCTTTTAGGGGGACCCTGACAGAACCTCTGAATGCAGGGGGGCCTCTGTGCTGCACAAAGAGCTTGGAAGAGGACATAAAGTTGCTAAAATGAGAAGTCTCACCCAGCCCCAGGACAAGTCAGCCTGGACTAGGGAGGGCTAGGTTTCTGTGGGTTTGGAATGTGCTTGCAGACTAAGGAGGACTCATCCAGGTCCTTTTTTTAGACATTCTTCTTCATTCGGGCCCTGCCTGAGTCTAGCGCCGTCCTGTAATTTACCTCTAGAGAGATTCTGATTGTAGGGAGTTTCCTGACTTCAAGGAGGGAAGAGTTACTGTGCCCCACCAAGCCCCGCCAACATTTAGGCTGCTTTTGTGGCCCTTGATTACTCACAGAGGTCCTGCCATGTGGTCTCAGCTCCAAAAGACAAACCAGGGGGGCAATTGGGGTATCTTCCAGCATTACCTGGACTCATGAGAAAAACTGAGCAAATCCTGGGACTGGGAGAGAGACGAGGCGGAGAATAGGACAGCAAGGCTACTCGTGCTCCAGTTATGTGCACTTTGGTGCCGTGGGCAGCTGAACCAATTGGGTGGTCATTTTCTAGGCCTTTTCATGAATTTATTGCCCATTGCATAGTGGGAAGATCTTTAAACATGAGGTCTTAGGGAGACAGTGGTTTAGGGGAGAAAACACTGTTTCTAGAGGCAGGTGATAGGTATAAAGACTGGACTTCTTATTTCACAGATACGAGGAACTCCTGGGTGAAGAATCTTCCTCTACCAATGCAAATCAGTAACTCCTTTTGAAACTTATGTAGTCTTAAAACAAGGGTTCTTAATTATTATTTTTTTTTTACCTTAGACCCCTTTGGCTCTCTGATGAGGAGTGAAGACTGCTTCTCAGTGTGATGTTTTTAAGGACATAAAAGAAAATACATAGAATTACAAAGAAAACCAATTTTGTTGACAGGTAGCAGGATATATTATTCAAAACCTAAATTCATGGATTCCAGGTTAAGAAGAGTTATTAAAGAGTTGGCTAAAGACCTGAGTGATCAAACAATTTGCATGGTGCCTCTCTCTCTCTCTCTCTCTCTCTCTCTCTCTCTCTCTCTCTGTTTCTCTCTTTCTCTCTCTAATATATATATATATATATTAGATATATATATATATCACAGATAGTGCTTGAACCCAGGTCTCCTTGATTTTGAGACTGGCTCTTTATCAATTATTCCATGCTGTCTTTGGAGACAGGAGTCTTTGGTTCAGATCCTGCCTCTGATATTTGTTATATTCATGACCTAGGTGGATTTTTTTAAATTTCCTGGAGGGCAGGCACTAGGCATGTCCCTTTTAAATCTTCATATACTTTGGTCTGAGTACAGTGGCTAGCATAGAGTGGATGCCTGATAAATATTTGCTGAGTTGAGTTGAAGTGAATTGAATTGGAATATTTCCATAGTAACAATTGATGGCTGAGGTAACTTTGATCTCTAAGCTGTCTCAGATGTCCATTGACTGATGAGCCAGTCAAGGGCCTTTATCCTTGGCTTTAACTTCAATCTCGTGGCCTTCATAGGAAAATCCACTTAACTCAAATGGACCAAGTCCATCTTTCTCATCAGCTGAGTGCCTACTGGTCTCTTGCCAGTCTACCGTGGAGGAGGTCAGGAGTTCTCCAGGATTTTCTCCTTGATCTTCAACTATATGAGGAAAAAGAGAGAGAAAAAAGCCAAATCACTCCAGGAACATTTCCATATTTCCACCTTTTTTTCTCTTCATCTTTCCATATTGGGGGCAAATGCCCACCCCCATTCTCAACTCTCCTGTTCTGGTTCTTGAAGGAGAGTTGTGAACTTCCCAGCTTAAAGAGAGGATCATAGATTCATAGACTTAGAGCTGAAAGGTACTTTAGAAGTTATCTAGTCCAGTCCCTTCATTTTATAGTTGAGGAAACTGAGACTCAGAGAGGGGAATTGATTTTCATAAGGTCACATAGTTGCAGGGCATTGATCTGAACCCAAGTCCTCTTTCTCCCATATCAGGAAGAGCATATAATCCTCTCTCCTGGTCTCATTATTAGAGACAGCCCAATGTAATGAAATTGAACACGGATTCATAGTAGCCAATAAGTCAGGTTAAAATCCCAACACTGTCATGTGTTGTTAGAGAATTCAAATAACTTCTCTGAATCTTAATTTCTTTATCTGTAAAATGAGGGACTTGATCACAGAATCTTGGATTTGGAAGGAAGATGGACACCATCTTGTCTGAACTTGAACAAAAATTCCCTTCATAAAGTAATAATTGCAATAGTTAACATACACACAACACATAGACACACAGTGCTTTGAAGTTTACAAAGAAATTTGGGTATATGATTTAATTTTACAGATGAAGAAACTGAGGTAGAGATAAGTGACTTTTCCAGGATCACATGGTCTAGTAAGTGTCTAATGCAGAATTTGAATTTGGTCTCCCTAACTGTAAGTCCAGTACTCTATCATCTCTGCTATCTAACATGCTCAACAAGTGGTCATCCTACTCTTCCCCAAAGGCATTCAGTGAGAGGGTGTGATGGCTACTCTCTCTAAATGCTGTACATTCTACTTTTGGATGGTTCTTATTGTTAGAAAGGATCTCTCTGTTTCTTTCACATTATATCCATTTTTACTCATTGTGTTCTGCAAGCTGACCAATTCCAATTTCTCTTCCACATGACAGCTCTTCAGATATGTGAAAAGAACTGTCATGTCTTCTCATAAATCCTCTCCTCTCCAGATTAAACATTCCCATTCCTTTAACTAACTCTCATGTGAATCTGTGTAAGAAAAGGTGCTTTCTGGTTGGGGCTAAAGAATATTGTTGGGTTCTGTTTTATTATGAGTATCTAAGGTCTTTTCCTCCTCTAGATAGGTTTTCTTTTCTCTAATAAGGTGGTCTGTAAAAGATCAGCACTCCCACTTCCCATGAGCTCTTTGTGACTACGTGGAGAAGTACAGTCTTCATTGTACATAGATGAGTGTTACTAAATGCTTACTGCTCCCTATTGATGAGATTTCCCCTATTTTAAAAGGCAATGAGATTAAAGGCATTTATATTTACAAAGAAATGTGAATTCTCTTTAGTATGGCGAGAACCAGAGAGGCTCAAAAGCATCATTACCATTATAACCGTTCCCATGAATTCAGAGGCATGGAGGAAAGAGTAATAGATAAATGGATAACGCATTTATTAAGTATACACTATGTAACAGGCACTAGAAAAACAGGTCCTTAAGGATCTTACATTCAAATTGGAGAATGGGATACATAAAAGGGGGCCAGAAGGCTGAGAAAGAGTGAGAAGCGATATTGAGAAGAGGACTCTGCATGGTGAGAAAGCTTTTGCATCAGTAGAAAGATCTGGAGAGTCCAAAGTGGAGCCAGAGGAGAAGTGAGTGTGGTTTAGCTGGGCGGTTGCTTAAATGGTGGTCCAGATAGGAACTCACCAATTGAAGGAGATGGCAGCAAAGGGAGCGATATTGATAGAATTGGAGGTGGGAAAGTGAAGAATTAGGGATGAAGCCAGGAAAGAAGAAATCTCATTTTAATGTCACAGAATCTCAAACTTGGAAGGAATTATGGATTTAGGCCTGGCAGAGAACTCAGAGGTCCTCTGATCTAGTTCATTCCTAACAGAGTTCCCTTGACAAGATATTCAAAACATGGCCAGTAAGCTAATTCTTCACTGAAGATCACTAGTGAGAGGTAACTTGGCAATCTCCTCCATCCTAAGGGACTCCATTCTGGGTTTTCCTTCAACAAATGCTTTTCAATAGGGCTATGAGATGGGCAGATTTAATCTGCATCGAAAAAGAAAACTCAGAACCAAAATCTGCCCCAAAATGGATTGGGCTGCCTTGGGAGCAAGTGAGTTTGCTCCCATTTGAGTCTTCCAAATTATATGCCATTTGTCAGGGATGCTGAAGTGGTTTCCTGTTTCATTCTAGCTGAAACTACATGACTTTCACAGTTCCTTCTAACTCTGAGATTCTGTGGCTCAGAACCTATGGCCCCAATTGATGATTGAATGAGCTACTCTTCAGATGTTCATTTATAAGTAGATTCAGTGATTTGGTTTTCAACCTGGCTCATAAAACCTACGAGGCACCAGGAGGGTAGACATGAATGCATCGTGAGCATAATTTAGCCAATCACCTTTCCCTGTGAGAGGTAACTGAGAAAATGCAAAAGCTAAGTCTCTTATTTTCTGTCCAGAAAGAATTATTCTTATTCTTGGACATCAGAGTAAGTATAAGGTCTTGTAATGATTCTCTCTGTGGATTTGTTTTGACAGCATGATGGAACAATGAACAGCCTATTTTATTAATTAATGGCCCTATTTGATTAATATTAATATTATTGTTATTATTATTTGGTTTACACAAATAATTGTTGTTCCCTGTGTGTAAATGATCTTGAAACTAAATCCAGCAGCTGCCAGAGCACACCTAGAGCCAATGGAGATTAATAATTGACTGCCATTCTTTAGGACATTATCAGTGTAACGAAATCCGAGGGTGAAGTGGGGATAAGCTAGGAAGCATCTTCAGTTCAGATAAGGCATCTCTTGAAGCAGCCACTGGCAAAATGGTGCCCTTTTGTTATTCGATTAATGTGCCAGGTGCAGGTCTGTCTCTGGCCCAGGGAAGCTGGCTTTTTGAATTGTCCCACTCATTTCTACTTTGTGACGTCAGTGCTCTCTGGAGCTCCTTTGGGGAGCTCTGTCCTTGCACAGTGAGCTTACAAAGAAATCCCCTGACCTATCACTTGTGATTTATGGGAATAAAATCAAGGTGTAGGGCCTGTCTTGAGGGATTAATGTCTACCTTAAAAAGGAGCATGACCTCAGGTGAGCCATGGGCCATTAAATACCAGTGAGTAAGCTGTTCCCAGAAAAAGCCATCTCCTTTTCCATTTGGGTTGCTGGCCCCTCATCGGTTTGAAAAACAATCCCCTACAATTAATGCCAAGTTCTCCATCCTTTATTTTCCATCCTCTCCCTCTAGATCATTTATTTCCAAGTTGAGTTTTCCCTTCCTTTCTTAACTTGGTAAATAGAGGAACTGAGAGACTGGGGAGTTTGTGGGGTCAGGACAATGGTAGCTGCCCTTGGGACACGGTGGGAGAAATGCCTGTTATTATTAGAGTCAAAGTCTGGCCACTGATTCTAGTTCTGCCACTACTAATATGCTTACCAGAGATTCACAGGCAACCTGTGACCTCTCTATTCCTCAAGTAACTCCTTAGGATATACTAATAAAGTCATGTTACCATCTGCACCAGCAAAAGGAGTTTCCCGTACCAGGAATTCCCTCACACTTCCCAAATGACAAATTCTTTGCATATTTGAGTCAGAGACTGTCATGTGTATAAGCCATTAATAAGTATTTAGTAAGTGTATACTGTGATCCTTGGCATAGTGGAGAAAGCAATTGCTTTGACTTTAGAAGACTTTGATTCAATCCTGCATCTGATATTTCCAGACTATGTAACCAGGGGCAAGTCACTTTACCTCTGTGCCTCAGTTTCCTCACATGTAAAACTGGGTTGATAATATAGCAAGACCATCTAGTAGATTCTTGGAATGTTCTGGTGAGATTATCTATGTAAAACCCTTTGCAAACTTTAAAGCACTATATAAAAGTCAATGGGTGTTGCCATGCCTGGAATATAGAGATGATATGGAATAGTTCCTTCCATGTATGTGTGTATATGTGTACATGCACACATGCATGTATATGTACATATACATGCCTGTATATACACCCAAATATGTATACATATATATGGAATGCAGGGTTTAGAATCCAGAAAACCAGAGTTCAAATTCTATCCATGACATTAACGCTTTGTTTTCCTCTGGGTACGACACTTGGCTTATATATGCCCCCAAATAAGTCCTACTCAAGTAGGAAATATCTAGAAAGTCATAGATGAGGGATAGTTAAGTAACTCAGTGGATTGGGAGCCAAGCCCAGAGATGAGAAGTTCTGGGTTCAAATCTGACCTCACCTTAGACAAATCATTTAACCCCCATAGCCTAGCCCTTACTCCTCTTGCCTTGGAACCAATGCATAATATTAATTCTAAGATGGAAGGTAAGGTTTTTGTTGTTGTTGTTTTTAAGAGAAAGTCATAAATGGATTGCCATCTTTAAGAGTAAGGAGTTTCCCATGCACATACAAGTATATACAAAATAAATGCCGAACAAGCTTCTGTCTCTATGATCTCAAATCTGGGTGAGCTGGCTTCACTTTAGTATCATTATAGGACAAGAAAGGAAACAGCCCCAGAAGTTCTGAGTTTTCCACCTTTTGATAAGATATTGTTCAAGTCATACTACTGCCATTCATTCCTTGAGGTGGAAGAGCTTCTTGCATACAACCATTCTGAATTTGGTAAATGAGGGTGATTCGTGCTGGCTCCTGAAAGTACAATATCTATTGCTCAGGAAGGAAAGCAGGTTTGGAGACATGGTCCCAGAGAATAATCACAAAATGATCCACAAATAAAAGTAGTTACACAGTGTAGTTACACATCTCATTAGGATGTAGTTGGTTTGGTCTCTGGAATGACTGAAATTATTGAAGCAATTATGTGGAAACCTCAACCTTGAGGCTTCCAGTGAGGGCAAGGAATAAATGACCAAAGGAGACAAAGAGGGAGCTGGTTGTCAGCAACGAGCGGTATTAAAAGGAGCCTAGGCATGGGGCTGGGACAAAAGGAGGTACCCTGGGTAATGGGAGAAGTTAAGTGAGTGGGTCGTCTTTGACTCAAGTGAGAAGAGGGAGGAATTCATTTAGACTCACTATTAAGCCTCTTAGCACTAGAGCTGCCAGTAGGAAACGTAAGGAGAGCTTTTTGTTGTTGTGGACAACTCGATCCCATCTGGGATTTTCTTGGCAAAGATACTGGAGTGGTTTGCCATTTTGTTCTCTAGTTCACTTTACAGATGAGGAAACTGAGGCAAACAGGTGACTTGGCCAGCATCACACAGCTTAGAAGTATCAAGAGGCCATATTTGAATTTATGAAGGTGGGTCTTCCTATCAATTGTGCCTCCTAGTTGTCCTAAGGTGAAATTATCTTGCAGTAAACTAGATATTAAGTATCAACTTTCTCTATGTGAGGAGTTGTGCTGGATACAAAGACAAAAATCAATGAATCAAGCATTTGTTGAGTACCTACAAGATATTGGGCATTGTACTGAGTCACAGAGCTACAGAGATAAAAATGAAACTGTCGCTGCCCTCAGAGAGCTTATGTTCTATCGTAGGAAACAACCAACACATGCATCATAGGAGATTGGATTTTGAGAATGATAATTATCTCCAGCCTCAAGTGCCTTCTCTAGCAAAGTGATATGTTTATTTTGTAAATATTTTTACATTCTTAGTATAAGAACACTCATATGTGCACATGTTGTCTCCTGAGGTTGAATATGTGTCCTAAAACAGGGGCTGTTCCACTCTTGTTTTTTAATTCCCAGTGCCCAGCACATAGTAAGCACTTAAATGCTTGGGGATTGATTAGAGGACAAGTCCAAGAACTTTCTTTTACAGATGAGGAAAGAGAGATTCAGAGATTCAGGTCAGTATTCTCAAGATCACACAGATAGCAAGTTGCAGAGAAAGGATTTGAACCTGGGTCTTCTGACTTCCAATTTAGGATGTACTATACTTCCATGCCACAGACAACAATAAAAGTTGGTTTCTATAAATATTTATCTGGTCCTATGGCTGAGAAGCATGTGGATTACTCATTTTAGAGAGCTATACTGGACCTCTTTCAACCATTGGGCTTCCCATGAATACTCAATAATTCTTCAGAGTCCTTCATGATTTATTTGATCTTATCTAGTTTGTGGCCTTCCCCAGTACAGTCCCTGATTCCCTGGCTTTTCAAAGGATTCTCCAGTTGTTCCTACATGTCCCTTCTCTCCCACTGCTAGATAAAAGAGGCTCCCCATCAGCATCTGGCCAGATTCGTGGTTGTCAGAAAAAGCAAAGCGTCCAGCCAGTAGATAGCTTCCTAAGTCTTCTAGTCACAGATGGATTCTAGTCCTGCCATTTGGATTCTAGTCCATTAACACTGGCTTTCGAGTGTCTGACAGTGCATGGGGTTGCCCTCTGAACTCAACTATGATCCTTATCCCATGTTTACTTTGTTTGGTGGCATAATGGATAGAGCACTGACCTTAGAATCGAGAAGATACCTTTATGAGTTCAAATCTGGCCTCAGATTTGGTTCAGAGGAGTTGTGCGACACTGGGCAAGTCACTTAATCCTATTTACCTCAGTTTCTCCCTCTATAAAATGAGCTGGAGAAGGAATTGGCAAACCATTCCAGTATCTTTGTCAAGAACCACCCCACCCCCCCAATGCAGTCAGGTCAGCAAGAGTCAGTCACAACTGAACAACAATGAAAATTTTGTTTTTAAATCCAAACTCATTTCATTTCCAAATTTGTTTCTTTAGAAAAGCCTCGTAATGTTCATCTATACATAGTATCAGAGGTAAAAGGGACTGAATTTTGTCATTTAGTCCCACCTTATTTTATTCTTTTGAATGAATAAAAAAGAATGTGAATGAAAAGGCATATATTAAATGCTGTGTACAAAGCTCTGAATAAGGATGATTTGCTAATCTTATAACTAAACATAGTTAAATTTTGTACTTTTGCAAGCTTCTTTATGTAAATAAATTCATAAGTTAGAAAAAAATCCCTTGTTAGACAATGTGTTCTGATTCTGGGTATGAAAAAATATGTTGACTATATGCATTATGGAAGAAAATTCTTTACTCTGCATTTTTAGGCACAAACCTGCCAGAAATAATTTTTATTAGTTTAAATTATTCTAATCTAAGCATTTCTGCTTAGAGAGAGAAAGGATCAAAAATGGAAAGTCACCTCATGACTCTGAGAAACTCTTTCATGCCCTTTTCAAGTTATAATTTGTGATACTGTCAAAACAATAGACAAAATTCCACCATGAAGTAAAACATAATTACAGAGCTCAGGGTAAAGTTCATTTAACATCTTACTCCATCAAACAGAATAATAGTCACTTAACTTTTGGTGTGCCCTTGGAGAATCATTTTTGTAAAACCACTAATCCCTTTCCAACCACTCCCTTTGAAGATTCTTCTTTCTAGATGTTCACAAGAGAAGCCAAGAGGTATTTCCATTAAGTGATGTAATCAAAGAGATAGCTTCCTTCTTGTAGTCAGATCTTTAACTAGTCAAGGTAGATCACAAGAGTCCTTTGCCCTTGCCCTGTTGTTGTTTGGTTATTTTTTCAGTCCTGTCTTTGTGACTCCATCTGAGGTTTTCTTGGTAGAGATATTAGAGTGGTTTGCCAATTCCTTTTCCAGCTTGTTTTACAGACAGGAAACTGAGGCAAACTGGGTGGGGTGACTTGCCCAAGGTCACACAGCTAGTAAGTGTCTGAAGATAAGTTTTCCCTTCACCACCTAGTTGCACCCTGCCCATGTACTCTCTCACTGTCTTAATTACTTCAAGGAGGTCTTTCTGGCCTTTTCCTATAGTAGGAAACAGGACATTGTTTCAGAATTAATCGTTTCAAAAAGACTGAGAAAGTTCTCCTTTGGAATTAATCCAAAGGTTTCACATGAGGTTGATTTTTAAATATTTTTTAACATTTCCAAAAGTGAGAGTAAATGGGATAGGAGGAAAGACTTTAGTTGGCTTCCACAGCATAGAGGACAGTGGACCCATGTTAAGATTCAGGAACACTAGATTATCTTCATCAACTAAACTTTCTCAACCTCGGTTTTCTCCTTTGTAAAAAGAAGGGATTTAACTTAAATGGTCTCTGAGGCATTTTGAGGTTCTAAATCTCTGATTTTATGTTCTTCCTTGGCCTTGGTTTCCTTATCATACTTCATACGTTGCATGAGGTAGCTTTTTGGGGCAGATAGGTGACTCAGTGGATCGAATGCCAGGACTGGAGATGGGAGATCCTAGGTTCAGACAGGTCCTAGCTGTATCATTCTGGGCAAGTCACTTAATTTCATTTGCCTAGCCCTTTCAGCTTTTCTGCCTTGGAACCAATACTTAGAATTCTAAGATGAAAGGTAAGCTGTTTTTGTTTATTTGTTTTTAATTAGGTGGCTGGATTAGGTGGTCTCAGGTCTCTTCCATTTCTAGATCAGTCATCCTAAGACATTCAAAATAGATAAGCACACAGAGTTACCACGGCATACTGGAATCATAGATGTAGTGTTCAAAGAGCGCAACTCCCCTCATTTTATAGATGAGAGAACAGAGGTCCAGAGATGTTGAGCGATGTATTAGCATCACAGAAACTTGGTATCATGACTCTTAAGATAGAAGAGACCAATCCCTTCATTTTATAGACAGGGAAACTGAGACCAACACTTCACCTGAAGTGACTTGCAAAGCCTTGGAGTTGAAAGAGCCGTTAGAGGTCATCTACATCAATTCACCCATTTTCCAGATGAGAAAATAATTTCAGAGAGCCTAAATGACTTGTAGAAGGATGAGAGATCTGGAGTAAAAGGAGAATCAGCCAGGTTAAGTTCATGTTGGGAATATATAGCTAATAAGTGTCTCTGCTGGAAACTGAAATCAGATCTTCCTGGTTTCAAGCTTACTGTTCTATCTGCTATGCTAGAATTTCTCTCTACTTGGGGGCTGTTTAATGATTTTAGTTGTACATTCTACAAGGTGTCACCTATTGGCACGCTTAAAAATGGAGATACTAGACCTATATGGTGGGAAGAATGCCAGTCCTTTGGGAACTGATACCTCAGCAGCTGGGACCTCTGTGATTTAAGAGACATGACATCTATGGGTCCCTATATTCTAATCCATGACTCAATATTGAATATCTGGCTCTTTAGGCAAATCAGTCTGTGCCCACCTGAATACCTGGAGTATAAAAAGTCTTATGTCACTGTGACCAGGTCTTTTACCCTCTATGGGACTCAGTTTCCACAACTGTAAAATGAAAGGGTTGGAGTAGATGACTTTTGCTCTTTGGCTTTGACTGATCATCAACAAGAACATCACTGGTCTTGTTTCTACAAACATTTTCAAGAGGGAGTTGGAGTTAATAGGTTCCAATGTCCCTCCAGGCTGCAAATCTGTGATTCTAATATAAATTGATTTGGGGAGGTTCTGAGTGCTAACAACTGGAGGGAATGGATCAAGAAAGGCTCCCAAACCTCCCTCTCCATTTTCCTCACCCTCCCTCCAGCAGCCTATAGGAAAGTGAAAGATGAGAAGCAGAACAAGAGGGGAAAGCAGCCTACAGAATATCAACAAGCCTCACAAATTGGACATTCCTGAAGGAAATTTTGACAGTTTCCACTCGACCCAAGTCACACAATGAGGGAAGCAGATGGAAACCTGTATTGGATTACTCAAACAAATTGGGCATAAGCTTATGCACATGTATGTCTGGTCATATTTCTGAGAGTTAAAGCCTCTATTTTTAAGGCAAAGAGGGATGACTCTTGTCTCCATGGAAAGCCAAGCAGTGGAGAGCTCAATAGAGATGAATGACTCCTCTGGTAAGCAGAGAGCCCTAAAGCTGTTGGGGAGATTTGGCCAGGTCCTCCCCCTCCTCTTCTAACTGGGTTGCTCTGGGAATCCAGGTTTGACCTGAAGGAAGACTTTCTAGTAGGAAGCAAGCCTAATTGGGTCAGCTTAAAAATAAGTCAGTGCTTCTTACTGATTCATTGGTTGAGGACTGAGATAGCATTCATCACCATGTGCCAGGGTGCCCTTAAGAGGGCCAGAACTGCCTGGGCAGATATATTTCTTAGTGAATAAATTTAACTGGAGAGAGGTAAAGACCCATTTTGCAATTTGGTTCTAGGACATGGCTTAGCAAAATACAGAACAGGACAGTATGACCTTATAGTAAGACATGGATGAGAGTGGCACAGGTTTGGATAGGCATAGATTAGGTACCATCAGCAGCCATTAATCCATATACTTATTACATATGGCAGCTAGGTGATGCCACAGTGTACAATGTGCTGGACCTAGAATCAGGAAGACCTGAAATCACATCTCGTCTTAGACACTTAGTAACTGTATGACACTTAACCTCTTTGTGCCTCAGTTTCCACATCTGTAAAATGAGGATAGTTACAGTACCTACCTCCCACATTTGTGAGAATCAAATAAGATAATAATTGTAAAGCACTTAGAGTGGTTTTGGACACATAGTTGGTGGTATATAAGTAGTAGCTGTTAACATCATTATCATCATCATCATCATCATCATCATCATCATCTTTTTAGAATTCTTTATAATTGTATCCTTTGCTCAGCACAGAATTGGGAACATAGCATATGTGTGTGTGTGTGTGTGTGTGTGTGTGTGTGTGTGTGTGTGTGTGTGTGTGTGTATTCCTTAATGAAATACTCTGAGAATTGTGCTCTTTTTCTTTTTATGAACTCATTCCCCTATCGATCATCTAGGCAGTGGCAGAAGGAGAGCAGCTAAGATGCAGAAGGGCCTTGAGTTCAAGTCAGAGGACTCAGAAAGTCAGTTGAGAGAACTGGGGATGTTTAAGGAAGTTTGAGGACAAGTGCATTCAGGGCTTAGCCCAGTGCCGCTCACATAGTGACTGCTTAATAAAAGCTTAGTGACTGACCAGCGGCGCTCATATTTTTGAAGACCACAACAATATGGTTGGACCTGTTGCATTGTGTTGGGTGAAATTATGAGGAAAGATGGACTTTCTGCTTCTGCTAATGGAAGGTGCAATCTTTGACTCCAGAAATAAAAACATGGCCCAGGTGGGCCTGTCATTCTCCCTCCATCATAACTTTTTCCTGCTAAAGCCGCATCAGTAATCATCTTTAATGCATTAACATTTAGTGCTTTGAATGGCCCTGGGGGCTGAGGGGGGCAGCCTCTAGGCCTTTCTGCTGGACATTAATAAAAGCCTGTCATACCCAGCACACATTAGCAGGAAGGGGAGGGGAGGGGATTCATCTGATCTATGTGTTTCCATTACTCCTTTCTCATGGAAACATCTCTGTCTAGGGCCTTCCTTGCTGTTGATATGAAAAAGGGGGAGCTCAAATCTCTGAGGTGGGTGGGACATGTTATCCAGGGATGAGAGCCAAATACAGCTTGAAGTCAGAAGATCTGGGTTCAAATCTCAGTTTTTCTACTTACTTCCTCTATCAACAAGTCACTTATGCTCTGTGGGCCTCGGTTTCCTTTTCTGTAGAATGAGGAGAGATTGGCCCCTAAGGTCCCTTTCAATTCTAAAGCTATGATCCTTCGGTCTGGTCCAATCTCTGCCAACAGAGCTCATATTTCTGAAGACTACAACAATGTGGTTGGGTCTCTCTTCTTCTCCTTCTCCTCCTCCTCCTCCTCCTCCTCCTCCTTCTCCTCCTTCTTCTTCTTTCTTCTCCCTATCTCTTTCTTGTTTCTCTTCCTCTTTCCCTTTCTGTTTTTCTTTCCCTCTTCTATTTCTATCTCTTTTTCTCTCTTCCTCTTTCCCTCTCTCTTCTTTCTTCCTCTCTCTTCTATTTCTTTCTATCTCTTTCTTCTTCTCTTTCCCTCTCTCTTTCTACTTCTCCATCTCTCCCTCTCTTAGGTGGCACAGTGGACAGAGTGCTAGGCTTAGAGTCATGAAAACCTGGGTTCAAATCTGGCCTCAGATACTTAGTAGCTCTGTGCCCCTTAGTTATTTAATCCTGCTTGCTTCCATTTGCTTATCTGGATGGTAGACTGGAGAAGGAAATAACAGACCACTCTAGTATCTTTGCCAAGAAAAGTCCCAAAGTAGGTCAAGAAGGGTCCAACAACTGAAATGACTCAACATTTCACTCTGTCTGTCTCTGTGTGGGTGTCTTTCTCTGTCTCTCCCCTCTGAGACCCCATCTATCTCTAGATTTATCACCCTCTGAACTTCAACATGTTCTCAGTCAGCCTGTTTGAAGCCCACTGCTTCCCAAAGTAGACCATGGTTCTAGTGATTTAAGAAGTATTTTCCAGATTTCAAGCGCTACCCTACCTCCTCCATCACTGCTCCTGGTCCTGCCTTCTGATTCCAAAGAGGATGGGACTAATCCCTTCTGCACATGGCAGCCCCCATCCCCTGTAAATCTTCTCTGCTTCAGACTGAGCATCCTCAGTCCCAAAACCAATCCCTATGGGATGGCGGATTCCTGAGGCACTTAACCAGGATGTTGCCTTATTTTAGAAACTTCGTAGCATAGACATATATCCACTGTCAAGTAGGATGCCAGCTTCCCAGGGCAAGGACTTTATCACAAATAATTCCATTTAGAGGTGGAAGGTACCTTAGAGGTCCCAGAATCCAGTGCCTCTATTTTACAAAGCTTCTAAAGTCCAGAATGATTGTGACTTCCCCAAGGTCACACAACTCCTCTGCTTCCCAGATCCAACAGTCTTTCCATGCTAGGAAAGCTTGAAGAAGCTGGTAGCACCCCAAATGGAGCACTCAGTGTGTCCTGGGAGTTTGCTGCTCCAGGTAATTCCAAGAGTAATCAAAATACCTCCTCTTGAAATTGAATTTTAAGGTTTGCTATGTGCTTTTCCCATGAAAAGGAAGTATAAATATTATAGACTTGAGCTGACAGATTAAAGCTGGAAGGGACGTCTGAGGCCAGCTAGCCCAAACCCCTCATTTTCCAGGACAAGGAGACCAAGGTTCAGTAACTTGCCTGGTTATAGGTCTGGTGGCTATCGGAGCAGGAGATTCAACCCAAATTAGGGAGCTGTGGGACTCTGAGCAAGTCACTTAACCCTGTTTGCCTAGCCCATGCCCATCTGTCTTAGAGTTGCCTCCAAGAAAGAAAGTAAAGGTTAGGGGAAAAAAGGAAATTGAAGTTGAACCCAAGTCTCTCTGATTCCTGGGTGCAGCGCTCATTCCCATTAAACTCTTCCAGCTTTGTGACCTGGGATAAATCATTTCTCCTCAGCTTCCTCCTTCCTAACCAGCCGAGGCCAAACCACTTCATGTCCCAGAGCCTTTCCAGCTTCCAAATTCCACCATTTCGTGCTCTTAGCTGCAAACAATCCACTGCCAACCCTTCTTGACATAAAGTGGAAATGTAAGAAGCACTCATCTGTAATTTGGAAAATGCCTAGGTGAAGTCTCTTGATATAAAATGGACTTCAAAGGGGACGCAGCCCCAGAATTACCCGCCAATTGCCAAGTCCGCACTGGCCCTGAAGCAAAACGGTGAAGTCTGAGGTTGCTGGCCCCAAGGCCTTTCCTGCTTGGCCTTCCTTCTGCTACTACAGTTTAATGTTTTCTGCTTTCCCCTCTTCTTTAAAAAACAAAACGGAAAAACCCAACTCACTTCCTACAAGATTCTGATAAAGCCAGGTCTTAGAAGTCATTTATTGTTAGCCAGGCAGGGATTAGAAGAAGCAGAATAGCCTAAGACTTCATCTCCAACCTCCAGGAGTTTCTGCTCCCTGGAGTGTTTTGTTAAAAGAAATGAAGTCTTAAGCCAATAAATTAATGTCTAACTGTGGAATTTCAGGTATTAGGACACAGTTAGGAAATTTCCTGCATCCTCCTTTCCTCAATCCAACTCTCCACTCACTGCCCACAAGGAGGTCTTTTATAATATCATAGACTCTCAGTGTTGGGGGACATGTTAGAGGTCTCCCCGTTCCATTCATAATCAAATCCTGAATCCCATCTTCCTTGATGAGTATTCATTCATTCATTCATTCATGCATTCATTCATTCATGCATTCATTCATTCATTCATTCATTCATTCATTTTTAAACCCTTACCTTCCGGCTTAGAATCAACACTGTATGCTGATTCCAAGGCAGAAGAGCTAGGCAATGGGGGTTAAGTGACTTGCTCAGGGTCACACCTAGGAAGAATCTGAGGTCAGATTTGTATCAGGGACCTCTTGTCTCCAGGACTGGTGCGCTCTCCACTGCCACTACAATTTTCCAGCTGATATTAGGTTTAGTCCTCACCCTGGATGCTTTGCCTCTTAGCTTTTTGCCTTGGCACCAGGTGCCACCCCCACCCTGTTCCTGGAATATACTCCTTCAAGAATGGGGACTTTCTGTGCAGTCAGCAGTTAGTCAATGCCTTATTGAGTGCCTGACCTGTGCCTCAGAGGACCCGGGGCTTCTTTCAGGGCTTAGCTCAGACCACCTCCTAAATATGGTCCTTCATCATCCCTCCGGCTGCCGGGCGTCTCCAGCGCCATCCATCACTCCCTCCAGTTACCTGGTATTTACTTGGTATGTCATTATGCTTGTCATGCTTGTCTTGCTGGATAGAATGGGAGCTCCCTGAGGGCACAGACCATTCCCATTTTGTCTTTGTCTGCTCAGTGCCTGGCACATGAAAGGACGGACAGATGCGCTAAATAAATTCTTAGAATTGATTGATTCCTCAGATCTCCTGCGGTCAAGCAGAAACGAGTCTAATCCCTCTTCTCCCTGGCAGTCCCTGCACTAGTAGAGGACAGACAGAAGGTCTGCTCTGAGGCTTTTTCTTCTCCAGGCTAAGCATCCCCAGTTCCTTTAAACAGTCTGCATATAGGGTGGCCCCAAGCGCCCCGAAATAACCAGAGCTGGACAGACACTTTTTCTCTATGAGGCCAACCTGCTCGGCACCAAATCGAAGTCCCCGAGTGCAGAGAGTCTTGGAAAAAAGCCTCCTTTCTAGTGAGTCCTGAGTCATTCATCCACACCGTGGTCCATGCAAAGCATCCTTGGCTCAGGCTAATAAGAAGGAACCTTTGCCTGGCCTCTGCCAAGGAGCACACTCAAGCAGGACAGCTCCCAGGAAGACCAGAAGGATTGCTTTTTGAATTTGTTTTTTTAAACCTTTGCCTTCTTTCTTAGGGTCAGTTCTAAGACAGAAGCAAGACAAGGACTAGGCATTCAGTGTGAAGTGACTCACCCAGGGTCACACAGTGTCTGAGGCTAGATTCAAATCCAGGTCCTCCCAACTCCAAGCCCAGTGTTCTATCTGCTGTGGTACTGAGCTGACCCTGCCAATATATATATATATATATATTAAAAGACAAGAAAATAGTCCTCCTTTAGGTCCTGATAAACTTAAAGTAATTGCTGCAGAAAGACTCCAATTTCCAGTCCCAAAGTTAGACTATACACGGTCATCTAGTGAAATGGGGCAAGGGGTTGGACACAGTGGCCTCCAGGTCCCTTCCATTTTACAGAAGATTAGGTGATTTCCTGGGAGTCATGCCACGAGGCAGAATTTGAACCGAGGTCTCTCTCTCAATGCATCACTGGGCTGCCTCGCCGAATGGTTGCTTTCATGCACCCTGTAGTAGTCCTTGGCAATATTGTTCTTTTGCTTCTGTTCATGGCCATCACATCTTCCAGTGTTTCTCTGAATTTCTCGTGGTTGTCATCCGAAGCAGTACTTTAACATAAAAGCACAGCCCTGCTAGAAGGGACTTCATCAGCTCCATCCAGCCCCTTTGGTATACAGATGAAGAAACCTGAGCCAATACACAGTACTGACTCCAAGACAGAAGGTAAGGGTTTTAAAAGAAAAAAATTAAAAAGAAACTTAGGGCCCAGAGAGGGTCCAAGGTCACAGAGGTCTTAAATAGAATTTGAACCCAGGTCCTCAGACACCAAAGCTACCTCTCTTCCCACTGTTCCATGTTGTCTGCCTCTCCCTCCCCACCCCACCCCCTTACCTCCATCTGTTTCCTTGGCATCATTCTTTAAGACTAGATTAATTTTTTTCTGATATAAAGAGAAAGCTTCATATCTCTCAGTTTGGGATGGGTGCCTAGATTTAATAAGAGCAGCAGTTCAGTTTTCTAGGGGAGTAAATCACATCCTTCCTCGGCTTCTGTCTCTGCTAATGCTTTCTCATCTCTGGACTCTTTCCCCATTTCCCAGCTCCAAAGCAAAGCTCCTCTGACCAAGTCCCTGCTGATGCAGATTCGTCATCCAGCTTTGGGACTCAGCCTGTCTTGGCGGAAATTCAGGGTGAAAAGTGCGCCTCTTATCTGACACTCAGAACTGCCAAACAGGCAATGGAGTGACGCGGTATTCTATTAAAGGCATGGCAAAATGATCTTTAATAATTTGGGGAGGTGAAAGAGGACAGTTGGCTTCTTCCCTTCTCTGTCTTTCTACTGTTTTTTTTTCCTTTTAACCCTTACCTTCCATCCTAGAATCAGTACTGTGTATTATTGGTTCCAGGGAAGAAGATAGGTAGAGGCAAAACAATAGGGTCTAAGTCACACAGCCAGGAAGTGTCTGAGGCCAGAGCTGAACCCAGGACCTCCCATCTCTAGCCCTGGCTCTCAGTCCATGAGTCACTTAGCTGCCCTCCTCTACACTAAGTTTTCGTTCACAGACATGTGGCTATTGGGCTTTGTTATCTGATGGCAGCTGTCCCATTGTTTAGTTCTATGATGGTGAACCTACGGCACACAGAGACTTCTCTGCAGGCATGTGCCACCCACCAGAGTTAGTTACTAGAAAAGCAGAGGGACTCTATGGAGCTGCCTTCTTCCCCCTCCCCACTGCATCTCCCAACCCCTCTGCCCAGCAGCCCAATCGAAGCACTTACTCCTCCCCTGAACAAGGCACCCAGACTATTCCCCTCACTTTCTCCCTCCCCTCTCTGGGGTAAAGTGATGACCCAAGGCTCATCAAGGAGGTTGGGGCAGGACACGGCACTCAGTCTCTATGGGGTTCTAAAGGGTTTGTCATCACTGGTCCAGCCCTTTGTAGTGTTTTTGCCTAGAATACCACGGGTTAAGCTCAGTAGCCCCAGCTTCCTATCCTCTTCTATAAAGGAGCTATCTCTACTCTCTTTGGCAGGGCTGGAACTAGGGGGGGGCACCATAGGAATCTGATCCAGGACACAGACATCTCAAGGGTTCTGACCCTCTTCCAACCACAGTAGAAATAAATGTAAATAAATGAGTTGCTCCCATATGGATGCTTCCTGGACTCAGTTATTAACTTAGCTGAACTCCTTCCTGCCTAAATGTGTCTCAAGGTCTCTATCTCCCCCACACATATGCACATAACTGAATTTGTCTTAAGAGTTGAGTTCAGGACACAGTCTGTGAAGCCTGGCCCAGGTGAGAGAAACACTAGTAATATCTCTGCTGCTTGGCTCTCGTTACATTTTCAGTCTACACCACCTCTCTGCATTACAAATTGCCAGTGTCTACCCTCTGCCAAAGACTCTGAACTAGTGTCAGTTCATTCAGCAAACATTTATTAGCTACCTACTGTGTTCAAGGCCTTGTATTAGGCACTGGGGATGGAAAGATAAGAATGCAAAACAGTCTCTGGCCGGAAGGAAACTACAGACCACTTTTTGTTGTTCACACGTTCAGTCATGCCTGACTCTTCTTGACCCTATTTGGGGTTTTCTTGGCAGAGATACTGGAGTGGTTTGTCATTTCCTTCTCCAGCTCATTTTACAGATAAGGAAACTGAGGCTAATGGGATTTCTTAGCAAAGAGCCTGGAGTGGTTTGCCATTTCCTTTTCCAGCTTATTTTACAGACAAGGAAATTGAGGCTAATGGGATTTCTTTTAGGGTTTTCTTGGCAAAGAGACTGGAGTGGTTTGCTACTTCCTTCTCTAGCTCATTTTACAGATAAGGAAACTGTCATTTAGGGCCCTTATGGGAGGTTACTTCCCTGTACACTGGTGAATTGAATGAGAGGGAGAGAAGGGGTTGAGAGACTGAGAGGGGAGAAACTGAGGCAAACAGGGCTAAGTATCTTTTCCAGCAGCACACAGCCAATAAGTGTCTAAGGTCAGATTTGAACTCTGGTCTTTCTGACTCCAGATCTGGCGACATTGTGCCCACCTGGCTGTCCTAACAGGCCACCACTTCTGCTTTCTCAAGCTACCTCAAGACAAGTAGATTACAAAGCTTGGCAGGACCTCAGAGTCCATTTAGTCCGAGCTTCTCATTTTACAGAGGAGGAAGCCAAAACTCAGAAAGGCTGTGACTTGCTCAAGGTCACACAGCAAAAGACTAAGGTAGGATTTGAACCCAGGGGAACAACATGACTACAGATAAGTAAGCATACTATATATTCCAATCCCAGCATGCTTTGGGGCAGAGCGCTTGTGGCTGGGGTTAGGGGTGGGGGTTCAGAAAACGATTCCTGTCCAATAGAAGGTGACAGTGGAGCTGGGCTTTGAAGGGAGTCGGGGCTGAGGAGGAACCATCTTCCTGGCCTGGCAGAATAATAAGCAGTGAAATGTCACATATGGGGAACATCAACCAGGCAAATGTGGCTGGAGCATCGAGTTCATGGAGGGCAGTCATTGCCAGCGAGTCTGGAGCCAAGTGGTGAACAACCTTTAAATGCCAAAAGAGTGGCAGGTTTGGTTCGGTTTGGTTTGAACCTAGAGGCAGGTTAGCGGCTCAGTGGTTATCCATCAGAAGGACTGGAGTTCAAATCCTGCCCCAGAGATCCATAATCTAGTGGCGGACAGTGACCTGGGAAGGGAGCCCCGGCAAGGGCTAGAAAATGCCCCCCTTCAAATTTTGAGGAAAACCGCGAGCATTTTGACACTGGGATAGTTTCCCAAAGGCGTGCCTCCCAACCAAGGCACCAAGTCAGTCAGCCAGCGGCCCCTTTCCAAGATGGCTAATCTTTTAAGCCGTGCCCAGGCTCGTGAAGGAACGGGAACTGCCGGTTGGCTTTTAAGTAATCATCTCCTCCAAAAAGAAGGGGGGAGGGGGAGGCGGAGGGGAAAGCTCATCCGGGAAGCAGCCAGCAGAAAGCACACCTGGCCACCCCCGGCCATTCATTCGGAGCTGAGCCATCAAACAGGTCGGCAAATCATCGCGGGATTCAAGCTTCCTTGACATTTGGAGGGAAGACAGAGCCGCCGCCGCGCCGGTGTTTACGGCGCAGCTGCTGCTTGGAATCCGTTGCGAACCTTCTGATTCTGTTTCTTTCGCGATCTCGTCGTGGGGGCTGGGGAGGAATCCATCATTGTTGGTGTCATTTAAAGAGTGAATTAGAGCCCCTAATTCCTTACAAAGGGCCCAGATTGAGAGGCGGGCTTAGCCTGGCCGAGCAGTCTCTGCTCACAGCCGCAGCTGCTCGGGATGGAATAACAATTGTGGCCAGGCTGCAGAGAGGCTTCCTTCTGTTCTCCGAGGCTGCTTTGGTTAAGAGCAAAGAGCCCGGCATTTAGAGGGCACGAGGCTTGGGTTCAAATCTCCGAGGGACCACAGGCAAGACTATTAATGAATGGCTTTGAGCCTTAGTTGTCTCATCTGTAAAATGGGGGCGATGACACTGGTGCTCCTCCCTGGATAGGATGGCTTGTTGGAAGAATTACTGATTCAGAGGCTGGAGAGTACCTCAAAGGCCACCACCGTCTGGTCCAATTCACTCATTTGAACTTTTAGAATCCTTTATCCAGCTCACAGCATAAAAGCAGCCAGTGCAGGGTTGGAATTCCAAAGGGAGCCCCTCAGCTGCACATTCTACATTCTTCCCAATGCACCACACTGCCTCCTAACCAGTCGAGCCCTGTAGAGATTTCAGTGGTGGTTGTGATGGCTAACCCTGGAAGGATGGATATCTGCTTCTTCCACAGCCTGGCATCTGAGCTGCCCCCTGAAGGCTTGGGCTAGCCTGTCATTCAAACCTTCTTCCTCTCCCCTGCACCCAGACTGGGATGCTCACTGCCTGCAGAATTCACCTTAGGCATCCTCCTCCCCACACTTCCTCTCCCTTAATGTGAATCTCTCACAGCCAAGAAGCCTTACTGGGCACCTCCTATGGGAAGGAGGGAGAAGATTCTCTTTTGACTTACAAAAGCATCTTCATTTCTTTATGAATCACACTCCATGGCTAACAGTGCTGTAGGGTTTTTAGTTGACCAAGAAGCCCATCTTCTTTTTATTTCAAGTTATATTATTCCCATTTTACAGATGAAAACTGAGCCTGGGGAGTTGAAAAGACTTGCCCTTGATCACATAAATAATAGGTGCTTAAGCCAAGAATTAAACCTGGAGCTCCAGACTGCAAGTCTAGGATGCTCTCACCCTAAGGAATGCTTCTCTCATTTAAGGGAGAAAAAAAAATGCTTTTTTTGTAAGGTCTTGGATCCCCTTGGAGCAATAATTTAATTTATATATGTAAAGATTTCAAATAGGACCCCTATCCCCCCAATGCCCTTTCCCTTAGCCTCTACCTTTTAGAATCTATAGTGTCCTTCAGAGCTCAGCTAAAATGCTACCTCCTACAAGAAGCCTTCCCTGATTGCCCACCCCACCTGCTCACTAATATCTTGTATTTCTTCCTTACATATTTTATGCACATGTTGTCTCTCCTGATAAAATGCAAACTCTTGAGGGCAGAGTCTATCTTCCCCCCCCCTCCATTTGTATTAGTTTATTTAGTCAATTTAGAACATTATTTCTTGGTTACAATAATCACATTATTTCCCTCCCTCCCCTCCACCCACCCTTCCTGCAGCCAACATGCAATTTCAATGGGTATTATTTGTGTCCTTAATCAGAACCTATTTCTATGTTGTTGTTTGCACTAGGATGTTCTCTATCTTTTCTTTAAAATTTGTTTTTATATTCCCAGGACCTTGCACCAAGCATTGCAAAGTTAGGCACTTAATAAGTTCTTCCTGATAGTTTGATAGTCTATTGTAGTAGAGAGTTATGTCAATAAGCATTTATTAAGGACTAAGTACTGGAAGGCATTTGGGTGGCTCAGTGGATTGAGAGCCAGTCCTAGAAAACAGGAGTCCTGGGTTCAAGCTCTGGCCTCAGATACTTTCTAGCAGTAGGACCCTGGTCAAGTCACTTAACCCCCTTCACCTAGCCCATACCACTCTTACAGTAGGTAAGGGTTTTTAAAAAAAAAAAAGGACTAAGTACTAAAAGCTGGAACCACAAATACAAGCCAAGATAGTCCCTCCCTTCTAGGAGCTTATAATCCACTGAGGCAAGACAGCACATAAAAGGAGCTGGGAAATGGGAGTGGGGAGAAAGAGAGGAGAGAATGGACCCGCTTGGGTATATGGTGGAGAACTGCAGGAACACATCCAGGAGACGAGTGAGGCGGTGAGCATGGCTGAGCACCTGAGCTTCCTCAGAGTGGAGTTTCTAGCCCCAGGGATCTTCCAGGATGGGCATCCTGCCAAGGGAAGAAGCAACAAGGAGAAGGCATGTTGGCCTTGGAGTCAGAGGACTGGAGTCGAGGTCCCAGCTATGGAGCCTGCCTGAATCCCTTTGCCTGGAGAGAGGAGCCATTTCTCCATCTCCAGAATGAAGCTTGGAGCGTAGAGGATTTCAAGGACTTCTCTCAGATGGAACTCTCAGGCACATGATCTGGTGGTGCCTCTACTGGACACAGAGGATGGAATCACAGTAACTAGCCAGGGCACCTGGCCCTAGACCTACCCCCACCCCCCTAGCTAGGCATGTGTGACTTCTGCCTGCTCCATTTGGGGGAAACAACCCGGCTTTGACTGTTTGAGTTGGAATGGAAGCCTAGAATCTCAGCCAAAAGGAGGGGGCGTGTTTACTTAGAAGTCATAAACCTTTATTTTCCATCATGGAGACTATTTCATGAGCTGCTAGATGGGCAGCGGAGGTGGGCTGGGAATTCATCTTTAATGAAAGCATAAACACCAAAGCACTGCCCAAAGGAGGGAGACCTGGAGCATAGAATGACAATTGCCCATTTTCTAGTTGAGCTGGACCAATGGTAAAAAGCAGCCTCGGGGAATATAGGCAGGAGCCGAGCTAAGAAACTCTGAGAACCCCAAGATATAGTTCTAACTTGCCACCAGAACTCGGATGAGACTCTTAAACCTTTTGGACCTCAGTTGCCCCATCTATAAAAGAGAATTCCAATGCATGCACTACCCACCTCATGGGGTCAAGCTCAAATGAGACAATCTATCTTAAATAGACAGCAAACTTTAAGTTATTTGTTATGTAAATTAATATATCATTTATTTGCTTGTTTATTTATTTATTTGTTTGTTTATTTATTTTAAAACCCTTACATTCTGTCTTGGAACCAATTGGTCCCAAGGCAGAAGAGTAGTAAGGGCTGGGCAATGGGGGTTAAATGACTTGCCCAGGGTCACACACCTGGGAAGTATCTGAGGCCAGATTTGAACCTAAGACCTCCTGTCTCTAGGCTGGCTCTCAATCCACTGAGCTACCCAGCTGCCCCTTACATTAATATTTAATTAACAATTAATTTTTATTTATTAATTAATAATTAAAATAAATTAATATTTAAATGTCAGCTGGTAGTTGGCATGCTCATCAAGTGAGAGCAGTGGGTGAGATCATCTTTGAATATAATTCCATCTCTAAAATTCCATGATGGCTTCAGAGCTCTAAAAATTGGATACCCTCTGTGGAGTTTTCCAGTCTCTGCCCTGTGGAGACCTAGCCTCAGCTTGGAGGGCTGGAGAGTAAATTGCTTCCATACATCAACGTTTCCTCCATTTCACTGGAAGGGGTACTCCAAGGTAACCAACCTAACAGTCCAAAAAGCATTCGGGGGGGCATCTAGGGGGCCTACTGGATAGAGTATTGCCCCTAGCATCAAAGAGACCTGAGTCCAAATCCTGTTTTGGACACATTTAGTAGCTGTGTGGTCCTAGACAACTCCCTTAAACCCTTAAGCATCAATTTTCTCATCTACAAAATGGGTATAATGATAATAATAGTTGCTAGCATTTTGTAGGCTTTAAGGATAACAAATACAATTATTATCTCATTTGATGCTTATAACAACCCTGTAATATAGGTGCTATTCTTATCACCCCCTTTTTGCAAATGAGGAAAATATAGCACACAAGGGCCATGTGACTTGCCCAGGGTCCCACAGGCAGGCGGGATCTGAGGCAAGATTTGACCCCAGGTCTTACTCTGAGAAATTATCTTTCCCATAAGGAATGCTATTCATGCTCAATTTGCTTCAGTCATGTCTTTGTGTGTGTGTGTGTGTGTGTGTGTGTGTGTGTAATTCTTACCTTCTGTCTTAGAATCAATATCTGTTCCAAGGTTGAAGAGTGGTAACAGCTAGACAATGGAGGGTTAGTGACTTGCCCAGGGTCACACAGCTAGGAAGTGTCTGAGGCCAGATTTCCACTAAAGACCTCCCATCTCTGGACCTGCCTCTCAATTCAGGAGTCCCCCAACTGCCTCCAGGAATGCCTTGTTAATGTGCTGCTTGGTCCCAGAATGTTCCAACTGAACCTAATTCAGCCTTGTAGCCACCTGCCCTCCCCAGTCTTGTTTCTGTCCCTTCCCTTCTTCATTTGTTTTTTGTCTTCTTAGACCAGTGAGTGTGAAAAGACTAGAATTGGTGCCATCCAGAGGAGGGCTTGGCTAGGGTGCTTGTTAGTGTGTCTGCAGGTTGGCTCTTCCCTTACAACTTTAACAGAATAAAGATGCCTTCTCTGGTCAAGGAGGAAAATGCAGAGCACTGAAATCATTTCATTAACAAGCAGATGCTGACAATTTGAAGACGGAGAGAGGGTTCCCCCTCCCAATTCTGGGATCCGAAGAGGTTTCTTATATGAGCTTTGATGCTTCAGCAGAGCCTCGAGGGAAGCAATGGCAGTGCCAAAGAAGAAGTGCATTCTAGACACGGAGCACAGACTATGCAAAGACTTGGAGATGGAAACAGATGACCACATATGAGGAACAGTTGCAAGAAGGCCAATTTAGCTGCAGCAAAGGCTGTCTAAAGGTCACTCTTTTACCAGTACAGATCAGGACCCCATCTCTATCCCTTCTTTCAGGTCTACACCTGTTGTAGATTTTGTTGGGTCATCTTTCAGTTGTGTCCAACTCTTCATGATCCCATTGGAGATTTTTCTTGACAAAGATACAGGAATAGTTTGCCACTCCCTTCTCTAGTTCATTTTACAATTGAGTAAACTGAGGCAAACAGTAAAGTGACTTGCCTGTGTTTGAGGTCAGATTTGAACTCGGAAAGAGAAGTCTTCCTGACTCCAGGTCAAGTACCATTCACTATACCATCTTGCTGTCCATGGGTGTGGACAGCACCCCGTCATGGGGAATCTTCTGCCACTGCAAATCCATGACTCCCCTGCAAGTTCCAGTCTCAGGCAATTGCCTGGAACACTCAGAGGTTAATTCATTTGCCCAGAATCATATAGACAACATTTCAAAGGTGGGATTTGAATGCAGGCCATTCTGACTTCTAGACAAACTGTCTTTGCCCTATGCCTCCTCACACTCAAGATTAGCACCTATACATTTGTTATTTTTTTTAATGTTTATTAAAAATGCCATTCTCTCATTTCTTTACTTCTGCCTTGGCCTCATGCAGCTGATCTTCCCCTTCCTTTATCCTTCCCCCCACTGAATGGATTGGTTCCCTCAAATTGGTGCTCAGTGGAATCTTGAGGGTCATTGCAACATCCTGGACTCTTCACGGCAGAGGGTGAAGAGGCTAAGTTTGGCCAACAAAATATTTATATTCTAGAAAACATCTTTAAAACAGAGGGGTTGGGCTTCCTGGTGTCTCTGGTCTCTCTAGTTCCAGATCTGTGATCCTGTGACTCAGTGGCCACCTTGGTGCTTTCCAGTTTGAATTGTACGATGCCACCATTCCAGGATCCCAAAGGGAGAGGTTTTCTAAGTCCCTCTGATGTAATGATTCCTGCCTTGTTTTCTTACCTTATTTACTGGAGCATCTGATGTCCCCCAGCCTTGTTTGGTCAACAGCTTGGCCAGGCTTCCTAGCAGCCTATCCCTGGAGACGGTGGGTCAGAGCTCTTGGGTTGGCCAAGTTCACAGATGCTGAGTCTGCATGCCTGTCACAGCCTGGAGCAGCTTACATTAGCCTTTCCCTGTAATGGCCACTCTGCAGTTTTCCCTTCTGACATTAGAGCCTCAATTCTTCATCCTGTTGAAACAACCAAAGTCACTGGAGCTTTCTTTCATTTTTTTAAAAGCAGTTTTATGCATGAGCAATGTCAGCAATGAGTGGTTTTTTTAATCTCCAAAAGCTTTCAGTCATATGGGCTAACTCTTTCTGTTATTATCATTGCTAATGAGTTCTTCCTTCTTCCTAAATTATTCTGAAGGCTGTGATCACGAGAGGCAGGTAGCATAATGTGTGGAGAGCTGCCACATTGGACCTCTAATACACATTGGCTGTGGGACCCTGGACCGTTCACTCAACCTGTCAACAACGTGGGAAAACTCTCTAACCCATCGGGGAATTAACAAGCATTTATTCAGTTCCTACTATTACCAGACACTGTGAGAAGTGCTGGGGCACAAAGTTCCTGTCCTCCCAGAGCTCCCAATCTAGTGGGGAGACCCTGTGTAAATAACGAGGCACAGACTGGATACCGAGTTGGGGGAAGGTGATCCCACTGGGGTGACTGGGAAAGATCTGTAGAAGGTTATCTTAGATCTGTGATTTGAAGGAAGCCAGGGAAAATATGAAGCTGAGGTGAGGAAGGACAGCATTCCCAGCAGATGCTCTTGGAAGACGAAATATCCTTATTTTGTTTTAAACCTTTACCTTCTGTTTCAGTATCAGTTCTAAGACAGAACAGTGACAAGAGCTAGGCAATTGGGGTTCAGGGACTTGCCTAGGATCACACAGTTAAGAATTATCTGAGGTTATATTTGAACTCAGATCATGCAAGACTGGCTCTCTATCCACTCTTGCCCAGTGGTGTATCTTTTAAGAGGAACAGATTTCTAAATTATAGACAAATCCCAATCAGCTTTGGTAGTGGTGTTTTCATCAGGGAAATCACAGGTCTGGTCCAAACATCATCCTCATCCTCATCCTCATCTGTGCCTTTGCTCTGTATAGCTCACCTCACTCTTCACTTCTCCCTCACTGAATGGACTGGCAATTATGATGATTACTAGTATTATTAATGATCATTTTGTTTAGAGTTTCAGTCATAGCTGACTCTTCTTGACCTCATCTAGGGTTTTCTTGGTTAAGATACTAGAGTACTTTGTCATTTCCTTCTTTAGTTCATTTTACAGATGAGGAAACTGAGGCAAATTAGGTTAAATGACTTGCCCAGGATCATCCAACTACTAAGTGTCTCACACTGGATTTGAATTCATGAAGATGTGTCTTCCTGATTCTAAGCCCAGTGCTCTGTCTCCTACACTCCCTAGCTGTCCCATTAATTACTAATAATAGTTATTGATAACAGCAATAGAAATTTCTTTGCACATTCCTCCCCCAGACTCTGTGAAGTAGGTAGTACCAATATTACCACTTCCATTTTATAATTGAGTGTGCTGGAGCACAAGGTTGACTTGTTTGAGGTTATCCAGCCTAGGGGAAGAGCCAGAATTCTTAGGGATTTCTAACCTTTCCGAATCGTGTGCCCTTTCTACTGTTACAAGTGCTTTCAGGAGCCCACTGCCCTAGAAATCTCTCTTTCTTTCACCTGAAAGGATGTCTGTGTTTCAGTTGGCAAGGTGGGGGGAGCAGGGAGCCTCTGGTTTCTGTTTGGCGAGGATTTGGATCAGATCAGATACTCCCCAGAAGCTCTCATCTGGGTGTCCACAGGGAGCCTGCTGGGCTAGGCAGGAGGGGCGGAGGGGTCATTCTCCTGTGGGTCTCCTGTCGGGACTCAGAGGGCTTGGCTTTACATGTGGCCTTGTTTGTCTGACAAATAGAGCAGGTGAGAGTTTTTGGCTGCCACTCACTCGCCCCTGAGCGTGGTGACTGGAGTTTCTACCTTATTGGCTTTTTTTTTTTTGGAGGCAGGGGAATGGAGAAACTACTTTAGATGAACCCCATTTTATTTCCCACTTGGGGGTGACCACAAAAGAGAAACTCTGGTTTGCTCCGTTCTGTGACTTGGCCAGAGAGGCTTCTGGGATATTGAGGGGAGACCCTTTCAGAGCTTTGGCTATTTTCTGGGATGTTTCTCCAAACTCAGTCATTGTTTCATGCTTCAGGTTTTGCCAAGCAAAAAGTCCTAGCCATTTCTGTGAGAAAAAGTGACATCTCATTCTCCAATGAGGGAGGTGGGCTAGCCTTGGTGTCAAGCTTCCTGCCTGGGGACCCCCACCCATTCACTTTGCCTCTCTTTCTCCAGTGATAAAATGAGGAAGAGGTAGATATGAGATACAGTGTTAGGAAAATCTGGGTTCATTTTTTTTCTGTGTGACCCTGGGTAAGTCATTAAATCTTTCAGTGCCCTAAGCAAGGCTCTCTAAGACCACTTCATGCAGAGTCAGGACCAGCTCGCTTTGGTAACAGTAGCTAGCAGTTTATAGAGTGCTTTAAGATTTACAAAGCAGAGTAAAAATATATATATCACTGAAACCCTGGAAGGCAGATGCTATCATTATCCTCATTTGACAGATGAGGAAACTGAGGCACAAAAGAGTTTTTTTTTAAAATAATACTATTAAGAATTTTTTTATTCTAGCATCTGCTATGTACTAGGAACTATGCTAAGCACTTTACAAATATTATCTCATTGGATCATCACAACAGTCCTGGGGGGGAGTTGCTATTATTAGCCCCACTTTAGAGATGAGGAAACAGAGACATGATCAGTCTAGGGTGACGTAGCCATTAAGTGGCTGATTCTGGATTTGAACTCAGGTCTTTCTGACTCCAGGCCTGATGCTGAGACACCTGGCTGTCCCATTCTCATCATGATAGGTGATTAATAAACCCTTTTGATTTTGTGGTAAGCCCTCTGCCTTGGGAAGATTATTTTGGCAGTTGAAAGGACGGATGGATCAGTCTACATATATTTATTAAGCACCTGCTGTATGATGGGCACTGTGCTGAGTTCTGGGGATACAAAGACAAAGCAAGACTTGTCTAGGCTCAGATAGCCAGGATAAACCAAAGGTAGCACTTGAACTCAGATCCTAAAGACTCTGAATCGAGTGGCTTGCATGACTTTGTCATGTAATGTCTGAATTTGGTTGTTTCAGGCATGTCTGACTCTCATGACCCCATTTGGGGTTTTCCTGGCAAAGATCCTGGAGTGGTTGGCCATTTCCTTTCTCTTGCTCATTTTACAGATAAAGAAACCAAGGCAAATAGCAGTAAGTGACTTGCCCAGGGTCCCACAGCTAAGTAAATGCCTGAGATGGGATTTGACTCCAGGCTCAGTGTTCTATCCACTGTGCCATCTAGCTGCCCTATAAAACTAGGATAAACAATACAGATTGCTTTAGGAATCTAGAGACCAGAGTTCTAGAAGCGCACAAATTACTTTGTCATTCTAATCCTCGGTTTCCTCATCTGTTAAGTGGGACAGTAGATGAGATGATCTTTAAGAACTCTTTCAGTCCTTTCCTTGTCTGGTTGGGGTATGACTGACTCACTAGCCCAGTCCTGGAAGAAGAAAAGGAAAGAGTGAGAAACCTAGCCACTCGTTTGCCAAAAACTCTAGTAGGACAAAGCATTTGGACAGCTTTCCATAGTCAAGCCATTGGGCACCCATCTCCAACTGCTGTTTCTTATGTTGTTTTTGAAGGAAAATAACAGCTAGTGATTAGAACCGGAGTCCACGCCAGAAACACTTGCTGTCTCTGGGTTGGTCCAAACCTTAGAGACGGTCTCAGCAAAGCTGTAACTTCAGTTTTCTTCCTTTCTCTGATTCTTACGCAAGGAAGCTGGCCCAGGGTAGCACAGACTCGACCTAAGGCTTTGTGCTTCTAGCTTCTCTTTCCTTTCAGATCGGGCTGCGAATGTCATTCCTAGAAATGTCACCTGAGGACTGTGAACCCCGGGTGGCATCTCATCTGCCAGATCTGCTGATCTAAATTGCTTAAGTAGGCAGGGAAGTTGGCGATCCCTTTTAGAGATATTTCCATCAAAGTAGTTCATTAAAAGAAAAAAAAGAAGTTTTTCCACTTTCAGGGAAAATGGCTGTTGTCTGCAAAATTCACTTATCCAGAAGGACTGATAAATTGAAGATACTGGGTTACTCTGTCTTTTTTGGAGTGGCCAGCTTCTTGGACTGATTTTCAAGGCTATTTCATTGGCTCAAACTTTAGATTAAAAAACAAACAAAGCCTTATCTTCTATCTTAGACTCAATACTGAGTTTCAAGGCAGAAGAACAGTAAGGGCCAAGCCAGGGGGATTAATTAAATGACTTGCCCAGGGTCACACAGCTAGACAGTATCTGTGTTCCAATTTGAACCCAAGACCTCCAGTCTTCTGGTCTGACTCTCGATACCCTGAGCTACCTAGCTGCCCCTATACTTATCTTGAAGCCCGACCTTTGAACCCTTCTAATCTATGCCCTTCATTTTACAGAGGAGGAAACTGAGGCTCCAAGTTGTTAATCAGTTTGCCCCAAATTCCTCAGATAGTAACAGTAGACTAGGAAATTGAACCCATATTCTCTCACAGGAAATCCAGTGTTCCTACAATTGCAACATCATAGTGGTTCCAGCTATGGGATCCTTGGACCAAGGCACATATCCAAGCAAACAATGGTGAATCAGCATCATAGCTATCAGAGGGTCACATATATAAAATTAGTCCCTCCTCTTCATTTTACAGACAGGGAAACTGAGGTCCACAGAGAAAATGACTTGTCCAAGTTAACACAGGTAGAATCAGAAAATCATAGATTTTTAAATGGAAGAGCCCAAACTTCTCATTTTACAAATAAGGAAACTGAGATCTATTAAATTGTCCAAAATAACTAGCCAAAGGTTACACAGGTTGTAAGGTGGCAAAACTGAGATTCAAATCCGGAGTCCTTGCCTCTAGATCAACCTGCAGTTGAGTTCCAGAGGCAAGGACTCCAGTCCTTAGTACAATGGAAGAACCTAGATTTAAAATCCAGTTCTGTCAGTAGTAACTGCATTATTTTGGGCAAGTCACTTTTTCCAGCCTCCGTTTCCTCATCTGCATAATGAGAGGATTTGACAAAAAGACCTTGAAGGTCCCTTCCAGCTCTATCTGGTGATACTCTGAATGTACATTCATTTTAAGAAGAATTCAAGAATCCCAATCAGCCACTTAGTTAACAAACACCTATAGGGCAGCTACTATGAGCTAAGTGTCGTGCTAGTTTCTGGGGGTCCAAGTAAAACCCAGAGTTGAAGGGGGACCAAATTTGACCTCTCCCTGAATCAGAAAATCCCTCTCCAGCATCCCTACTAAGGAGTTCTCCAGGCTTTGTTAGGAGCCCTCCAAGGACGGAGACATTCACTCCCTCACAGTGCAGCCCATTCCATTGTGGGGTGATTAAGTCTTATTAGTAACAGTAATCACTAACTGGTAATAATAATACTTTGTATGACTGTAGCACTTTAAAGTTTTCCAAAGTCCTTGCTCTCACAAGAGCCCTGTGAAGTAGGGAGAATAAGAGTCATTAAACCCATTTCCCAGAGGAGCCTGGGACAAAAATGGCCTTAAAACTACACATAATAGCAAGAAGGATGGGAGTTTGGGTTTCCTCCTAAGTATCTGGGGGGTCGGGAGCATCCTGGCAATTAGAGATGAAAGAATGCTTGCAGCCTCTGATTTCCTCCTCTGCTAAGAGGCTGTTTTGAGCATGATGTCCATTTGCAGTGACTTGCATAATACAGCTTATTTCATGGCATCTCATTGTTCTTGGGAAAGGGTTGTGAAATTCAGTTATTTAGGCTCTTGGGAAATATTTGCTCATGCTTAGGAGCCTTGAGTGGAGGTAGGTTTAAGGAAGGCAACCCTCCTGTCTCTCCCTCATGGCCACATGCACAGTAGGTGTGATGAATGCTTTCTGGGAAGTCCTTGGGCTCTGAAGATCTGAAGATCACTTCAGTGCTTAACCCTCTCAGTTCACTGCCAGCCATATTTCTCCTCCTGATCTTCTGACTCTCCACCCCTGAAGTTTTCATAATATGGCTCTCCATGTGGCTTCCTCCCACTCAGTGTCTTGTCTTCTATCAAGTTTTAAGTGGTTTCTCTCCCACTTTTCCAGCTCATTCATCCATGTCTTCTTCACTTTATAATTTGCTGCCAAATCTTTTAACTAAAGGCCAATTTCCACCCCCGTTTCCATTCCTTCTCCCTCTAGTTTTTTTTAAACCCTTACCTTCTGTTTTAATAGTTTCAGTTCTAAGACAGAAGAGTAGCAAAGGCTAGGCAGTTGGGGGTAAGTGACATGCCCAGGGTCACACAGCTAGGAAGTGATTGAGGCCATATTTGAACCCATGTCTTCCCTACTTCAAACCTGGCACTCTGCCCACCGTGCCACCTAGCTGCCCCTTGTTCCCATTCCTTCTCAATGGATCTGATGATTTGGAGTTGGAAGGGATTTTAGAACACAGGAAGTCAGATCTAAGAGGGTGATCAATACATAGAATCACAAAATAGAATCATAGATTCAGAACTAGACTTTCAAAAGACACTTGATCCAACACTTTGTTTTACAGATGAGAAAACTGAGGTCCATGAAGTTAAGCAACTTGCCCAAGGTACTTGGCAGTAGTCTTGTTCAGTCATTTCAGTTGTGCCTAACTCTTAGTGACCCCCTTTGGGGTTATATTGGCAAAGATACTGGAGGGAATTGTCTATTCTTTCCCCAACTCATTTTACACTTGAGGAAACTGAGATTCAAGGACTTGCCTCAGGTTAGGCAGGTACTCTAGTAAATGGCAGATCAGGATTTGAACCCAGGTCCTCTGACTCCTGAACTACTATAGCTTTCTCTACACCAACTTAGTTTATGTGTAGAATGTGACTTACTCAACAAGCACCAAGTCATCATACAAGCTAGCCGCTGTTCTAGGTGCTGAGAATAAAAGGCTGAGAATTAAGCAATCCCTAATCCCAAGAAGAATTGGGATGGGGAGGTCAATATATTTTGTTGTTGTTCGGTTGTTTGCAGTTGTGTCCTGCTCCTCATGGCACCATTTAGGGTGCCAATATTCCTAGGCAAAGTTACCAGCAGAGCTTGCCATTTCCTTCCCTAGCTCATTTTATGTGTGAGAAACTGAGGTAAACAGGGTTAAGTGAGTGGCTTGGGGCCACACAGTTATTAAATGTCTGAGACCAATTTCATTGCACCATTTAGCTGCCCTAGTTTTATACATATATGTGTATATGCCTTGAGTTTTGTCTTTTTGTCTAATTTGTGATTCATGACCTTTGTTGGTGCCATGGATCCCCCTGACAGCCTGAGAAAGCCAAGAAACTCCTCAGAAGAATGTTTTTTAAGCACAGAGAATTAAATACCTGAAATTAGAAAGGAACAACAAAAAGAGCTATCCTCTGTATGATTCTAAGACTCTCAAAGCACTTTACAAATAGTATCTCATTTTATCTTCACAACAACCTAGGCAGGCAAGTACTATTATCCCCATTTTACAGATGACCCAAAAAAAGGCACACGGGGGTTAAGTAAGTCATACAAGTGTTTGCGACTGGATTTGAACTCAATTCTTCCTGATTCCGGGTCAAACACTATTCACTATACCACACAACTGTCTCAAGGAAACCAAAGGTTAGTAAAAAGAAAGATAATTTCCCCTCACCCAAGTTGATGGCCTTTCTGAAATCTCTCCACAGATTTCCTTGAGGAAATCTATTTGCGGACCACAGATTAAGAAACCCTGCCTGGTCTTCCCCTACCTCTTGACCACTACATTGTTCACAAAGGCTGCCTCTGGATAAATGGAGTTGTTTTGACCCTGGACCAACACCAAGTCACAGAAATTTCTTTGAGATCAGAGTGGGGCTCAGGGAGCAGGAAGAAGTATTTGTAATTCTCAGCCAGTGAGGTCTGCAGAGCATCTGTAGGTTTCATTTATCCATGCCTGTGCTTTTCTAGGATAACAGAGAAGAGGAGAGGAGGTGGCCCTTGAGGGAGGCAGCCTGAATGGGCTGTGGCTGACAAGCTCTATTAATAACCATGGGGACAGAAGCAGGGTAATTGATAGCTTGGCAGAGGTTTGCTGAGACGGCAGCGGCTAACTGTCTTTGCACATCCCAGGTTTTTTGCCTCATGAAGCCTTCAATCTTGTATCCCACCATGGAGCAGTAATTAAGGAGGGGAAAAAATCTTTAGCAGACCATGTGAACTTCAGCCTGAATGCCTGTCCAAGGAAATAGAAAAGAATGCAGAGCAAAAGGGGAATTTTCTGTCAAAGTGCATGTAGTGGATTTTTTAAAAAGATCAACCTTGAATAGATACAACAGCCAATACCACTGTTGACATAATTGATGCCACTTTCAGGATGTTGTTCATTTGTTGTGTGAATGTGGCTTTTAACAGGGGTGTGTGCCAGCCTCATTCAGCAATGTGGGACATTTGAAAGCCAAATTAATTTCACTCAGAAGCTACTCTTCCTTTATTGATCAGAAAGACCAAAAGCAGCTTGCACTGCATAAGGGGTGAGGAGTGAGCTCCTTTCTATGCTGCCTTTCAAAGCTCTTTATAAACTAGATTTGCACCTGTGTCTAGGGCACATACAAGAACACCCTAGGGACAAAATGTTGCATCAACTAAGAGAACCGTTGGTATTAGAGCTCTGGATATAGAGGCAGGAACAGCCTAGGTTTGAATCTTACCCCATATAATAGGCAACGTTCGTTCATTTAACTTTAGTTTCTTCAGCTGTCAAAGGAGAAAGTTGAATTCAGTAACTTCTAAAGTCCCTTCTTGCTCTGAATCTAGGATCCTTCATATTAATACAAATCAATACAGATTCTTCATCTGTAAAATGTGAATAACAACAACAACAACAAAACCTATCTTTCAGAATCACTGTAAGGCTCAAATGGGACAACATATGTAAAGTACTTTGCAAATCTTAAATCAGTGATGGCAAACCTTTCAGAGACCTCATGCCACATGTGATCCTCCAGCATTACCCCAGACAGACCCCAGATAGGAGGGAGGAAGAGCTCCCATTGGGCTGCTGGGCAGAAGAGCAGGTGATGAAAGAAAAGTCCTCAGGCGTACATGGAGAAGGGGAAGGGAGCAGCCCCCTCCAGCATGCTGTGGCACGTGCCATAGATTTGCCAACACAGCTTTAAAGAGTGATAGAAATGCCAACTATTATTATCCTCCTTTGTTGTGCCATCAGTTTCCTTAAAAAAAAAAATAAAAGAATAGACCACCAAAATGATTTTTTTCTAATGCTTCCTTGTTGGATAGCTTTCATCAATATCATAGATTGAGATCTGACTTTAGGACTCATGTAGTCTCTCTTTGGAATAACTCTTTGATTTCTTACCTTATGGCTCATGAGCCTTCCTTTCTTTACAGTTATAGATTTAAATCTGAAAGAGACCTTAGTGGTCACAAGGTTTACCTCATTCCTCAGACCAACTAAACTGTTGCCCTCAAAATTTAATCTAGATATCCTGATACAGATTCACTGGAGCAGAATACAGAGTACATCTGGAGTATTGCGTTCAGTTCTGGGTGTCATCTTGCATTGACTTGCCTTAAGTCTATTAGATTTGCTAGTAGTCCAGAGCCCCAGTCTCCATCCCATCAATAGGTGTTCAGAGGAGTTCAGGCTAGAGGGGGTGGAAGGCTCAGGGTCATTATATGCTACTGTTGGGGGTGGGATGGGGAAAGAACATGACAAAATCATGTTCAAATGCATGGCCGTACCAAGTTAGGAGCATCATCTTTGTTAAACAGGAGTTGGCATAAATTTCTCTCCTCTACCTTTGTCTCTTCTGTGGCCCCAGGACATCGCAGACCTGTTTAACACCAAACATTGCCCTATCTCTATTAGACATCAGAAGATAGTGAGGGTTCTCTGGTCCCAGACAAATGACCAGGCCTGAGAGAATCAGTATTTATTTGGGGTCACAATCAGTTTGAAAGGGAATCTTCCCTGTGGACTCTCTCAGTGCAGTTTGGCTAGGTTGTAAGGTCACAGGCTGAACTTTGCCAGAGCTCTGCCTTTAATACAGTCTTGCAAGTAAGCTCAGAGAATTTACCAGCCTGAAAAGACATATAGCTACCCACCTCTCACCAGTGTCATGTGGCCGGTATCTCTGATGACGATGAACTTCACAAATGGCAAAGCAGAATTGTGCCTGTCCTTGCTTATTTTTCTCCTAGTTTCTTGAGAAGCAGCTTGGCATGTTGGTTAGAGAGATGACTTGGAAACCAAAAAGACCTAAGTTCAAATCCTGTTTTCTGACACAGCCTGGCTGTGTGACCTTGAACAAATGACTTAACTTTCTCTGCTTCAGGCAACTTTCTAAAACTGTTAGTTAAAGGGAAGGTCAGAGGAAGAGCAGAGGGATCTTCACTGAAAGAAGTTTATAACAGAGAGTTTCCTAACTGAATAAAATCCCAGGTACAAAGCTCCTATCACCCCCCAAAGCTAGGTTCCAATATAAAATTAATAGCACCTCCATATATCATCTGCTCAGGTCTGCTCTCCTCCATTACACCTTTCTCTCCTTCTTTGGATTTTTCCATTCTCTGACCTCTCCAGAAGTACTAGACCTCTCCATGACAACCAATGGCCAGATAAAAGAGCCCAAGATTAGAGCTGGGGAGGGGATTTAAGAGATTACCAAGAAGCCAACCTCTTTGTGTTCTAAATGGAAAAAAAAAGAAATGAGCCTAGAAAAGTGGAGAGGCCTGCCCAAGGTCACAGAAACTATAGAGTCAAGATTAGAACCCAGCTCTTCTGATACCAAATTCAGGACTCCTTTCTGCACACCAAGGAATTTTGTAAATTCCTTGTATTAATATCATATTATTCTTGGATGATTTTAAGTGTCTTAGTCATATTTTCCTACAAGTTTAGTTATAATGATAGATAAATAGATTGATATGAATAGATAGGATGATAGACATATACAAGGTAGATGGATAGGCAAACAGGTAGGTAGATAAGTCGATAGAGAAAAAGTTAGGTATACAGATAGGTAGGCAAATGAGTAGGTAAGTAGGTTGCTAAAAAGATGATAGGTAGGTAAGTAGACAGATATAGATCAATAGAGAGAAACAGGTAGATAGGTAGGCAATTAGATTGATAGATGATTAGATAGACAAGTATACATATAGGTAGGTAAGTAAGTAGTTAGCTGGGTAGATAGAGTTAGGAAAATAAAGAGAGAGGAAAAAAGAGAGATAAGTAGATAATAGGAGAATGAATGGAGGAGGAAGAAATGGATGGATGGAAGAAGCTTTTCTCCAGGGTAAGAAGGCTGCCATTAAAAAGGAGGAAAAATCATCTCTTTAAAGGTAAAAAAAATGTATCTTGTACTCCTTTCAGGGTTCATAGGTTTATAGAAGTGGCTCTAGAAAGGACCTTAAATTCATCCAGTCCAACACCATCATTTTACAGAAGACAGAATCAAGACCCACAAAAGGGCAGTATCTTATCAGTATCACATTGCAACAGAGCTGGGATTTGGCCTGAGATGTCCTAACTTCTGCTCTAGTTGTTTTTCCACTTTTATAATCCTTGCACCAGGGACATAATAATTACTGATGGAAAAGGAGACTTCTTGGGCCCAGCTGCTAAGTGGGAGAGGGCTGGTGCAGAGAGTTGCACAGTGCTAATGGTACAATTTGTTGTCTTACACTTGAGATTTTTCCAGGATAATAACAGAAAGAGAAAACTGCCCACTCTATCTTTCATGCTGGCAACATATGTTTAAAGGTTTTCTTTAACTCTTAAGACTTAATTTAGTCCACATGCATTTAGGATCTCACTTCTGCTTATTAGCTGCATGACTTTGGGTAAATAGCTTTCCATCTCTGTGCCTCAGTTTCATCATTTATAAAATGAAGAGGTTGGATTTCATGACCTCTGAGTTTCCTTCTGGCTATAAATCCAGAATTTTAAGTCACGTAACCATATTGTGCCTCAGTTTCTTCATTTGTAAAATATAAAAAAAAACCACCAGTGTCTCCTCCATCTCTAACTCTATGAACTTATGAAATTCACCTTCTTGAATATCAGTTTCTTCATTTATAAAAGGATGGCCCTTAGCTCTCTGAATTATAGGCTCAAGTAAGTTGGATGGACAGGATTTTAAATGTCAGTTCTGATTACTGATAATCTGATTACTGATTACAGTGACTGGCTGAATATAAGTCCTTATTTAAAGTCAAAATAAACAAAATATCACATTATGCCTGGGCTCTTCCTATCAATTTCTTGTTAATTTTCCTGCCTCCCCACCCCCTTCTCCCGGCACCCAAATGCATCCTCTGCAACATCATCTAATTAATCTTCTGAAAACAAAACCTTCATCATTTATTTAGGTTCAGAAACATGGGAGAGGCTTGGTTTGGCAGCAGTTCATGGAAAAAAAGATATGAAAGCTTCCGTTGACTGTAAGTGAAATATAGGATGATTCAGCTGCTGAGAAACCTCATCTGTCTTAGGAGCTGCTTGACTAGAGATTGAGGGTCCAGATTGGAGGAAATAACAGTGACCACATCTGACAGTGTATGCACCATTTGGACCCAATAGTTCCTCTGTTTCTCTGCCGGGGGAGAGAGGGGTATTTTATTAAATCAGCCAACAGGAATTTAGTAAGTACAAACAGACAGATAGATAGGCAGATAGATAGGCAGATAGATGATAGATAGATAGATAGATAGATAGATAGATAGATAGATAGATAGATAGATAGATAGATACAGACAGACAGACAGACAGACAGACAGACAGACAGACAGACAAATGGACGGATGGATGAATCAATGGATAGATGGATGGATGGACGGACAGATAAATAGATTCATATAGAAGACAGATAGATAGACATAAACAGATAGGTGTAGAAAATAAGATAACTAGATAGACAGCGAGACAAGTAGATAGAAACACACACAGATAGTCAGACCCTGGAGATTCAAAGATCAAAATGAAATGGTCTTTTCCATCAAGGAACTTACATTCTAATGGAAGAGACAACATATAAAAATAAACATGAACACACAAGTTATAAAGGGGAAGGAAAGGGTAGAGAATAAGCAGTTCCTAAGCTCCTCCTGTGTGTCAAGAACTATTTTAGATGCTTTGCAAATATCATCATTTTCACTTAATCCTGACAACAACTGTATGAAGTGGGTGCTATTATTATCTTTGTTTTACAGTTGAGGAAACTGAGATAGACAGATTAAGTGACTTGCCCAAGATCATACAACTAAGTGAGTGTATGAGGTTGAATTTGAACTCATGTCTTCCAGGCTCAAGATCCAGCAAAGTAACCACTATTTAAAGACCAGAAGGAAATTAATCTGAGAGAGAAACAATATTGGGTTTTTAGTTTCCCACATTTGTGTCCTTTTTAATGGTAATTTCATTGACATTATCAGTATCCCATTTATACAAATCTCTTGCTTCTCTGAATTCTTCATATTCTATTTCTCATTTCAAAATAATATTCCATAACCCTATATATTCTTTTTTTTTAACCTTAACGCCTATCTTAGAACCAATATTTGGTTCTAAGGCAAAAGAACCATAAGGACTAGACAATGGGGGATAAATGACTTGCCCAGCATCCTATGGCTACGAAGTGCTGAGGCCATACTCAAACCCAGGACCTCCTGTCTCTGGCTTGGCTTTCTATCCACTGAGCCATCCATCTGCCGCTACCCTTTGTATTCTTTAAGGACCAGCCAAAGTTCCACTTCCTCCAGAGCTGCCTTCTTTGGTCACCCCAGCAATGGCTTGCACACCATTCACTTGGTCTCCCTCTTGGCCCCATCTTCCATTGTTAAGTGTTATTTTCTCCTATCTCCTGGAAACAAGAATTGAGCTTTAGAGTTTCCATCATCCTTAGAGTCTGTCCATAGAAGTGAATAATCTTTGCGAACTGGGGCATCCCTTCTCTTTATCACTGGCCTTCTGCTTCCCTGCTCTTCTCAGAATCTCCCCATAAAGGTCAATGTTTCAGTTATATTCTTTCCAGTTGTTTACATCTTCAGTGGAATCATACTAATGGCTGAAACAAGGGCAAACACAGAAATGATCTCCAAAGTAGCATAATTATCAACAGCTGGGGCTAATTTATCTAATTACCAAAATGAAAGATCACTGATGAGAGCCCCATTAGCTGCCATGTCCTAGGGGACTGTCTGTGCTTTGTCCCAAGCCCTGATGAGGGTGGGAAGGAAATGAGAGCAGGAGAAGGTTTGCTCATCTAGTGGAGGGCTCCAGCTGAGATGGAACTTGTTGCTGTTGAGTTGTTTCAGTCATGTCTGACTCTTTGAGACCCCACTTGGGGTTTTCTTGGCAAACATTCTGGGATGGTTTGCCATTCTCCTTCTTCAGGTCATTGACAGATAAGAAAACCGAGCAAGCAGGGTTAAGTGACCTGCCCAGGGTCACACAGCTTGTAAGTATCTAAGGCCAGATTTAAACTTGGTATATATGTTGCTAAAGCAAGCACAATAGATTTGAGCTCAGGAACAACTTCTCAATTCCAAAGCCAGTGCTCTATCCACTGTACCACATAGCTGCCTAGGAAAAGATGGAAGAAATGATTGGGGGGAGGTACTTTGATTTACTCAATTTGGGACTTACCAGTATAGAAACTCCTTCCACTGGTATCTTTCCCTATTTTTAGACTCTACCTTCTGTCTTAGAATCAATACTATGCATTGATTTCAAGGCAGAAGAGTGATAAGGGCTGGGCAACTGGATCACTCAAGTAGGAAAACTTGAACCCAGGACTTCCAGCCCCTGGGTCTAGCTCTCAATCTACTGCACTGCCTCACTGCCCCCTCTCTCCCTTCTTTGTAGACATAGGGAACCATAGCTCCAGAATCCTACATAGAATTAGGCTGAATTTAGAAGTGAAAGAAGTGGGTTCAAATCCCAGTTCTGCCAATTTACTCCCAATGTGACCACAGATTCCTAATTTGTAAAATGAGAGAATAAGACTAGCTGGCCTCTAAGATCCCCTTCCACTTCTTAATCTATGATCCTGCACTGCTCTGGTCATTGTTTATTTAAATGCCTACTATGTGCCAGACTATTCTGGGTTACAGTGGCAAGAAGAGGGAGGAGGGACAAGTCAGCAGCCAGATTGTGGTCCTAGGATCCACCAAGTAGCAAAAGAACCAGGGAGAGCTCCAGGGCTTTGGCTAGATCTCCTGGGCAAGTTTTTTCAGAAGTCATTGGCAAGGATGACAGCAGATGAGAAGTCATGGGACTGGATGCATGTGATCTGATGGGGAGAATCTCCATACTAATGAGCACTCTCAATGAGGCATCAATAATGCCTTCTTCCTTCCCTCCGGAGGAGGCTGTCACGCTTTCTTTGGACTCATTTTAGTCACGTTTGAACAAGGCTTTACCTCATCCCTTGGTGACAGGAAATGATGTGCTGTTAGGGGATACACTTAGTGTATCAGACTTTTATGAAGGACCTATTGTGAAGCAGGCTTTGTGTCGAGCATTTGGGTTACAGAAGGAGAGGAAATATGTTCCCTGCTCTCCAGGAGCTCACGGTCTAAGGGGATAGGCACCCTGCAAGTAACTGTGGGCAGCCCAGATGAATACCGAATAAAGGGGCGATCAGGAACAGAGGGAAGGCACTGAGATGAAGGGAAACAGGAATCGAGTTGTTGCAGAAGGTGGGACTTCAGCTGAGATCTGAGAGAAGTCAGGGAAGCCAACAGGTGGGAATGAAGATGGAGAGAATGACAGGCATGGGCAACAGCCAGGGAAATGATGTGTGATACTAGGAACAGCAGGATGGTCCTTGTGGCTGGATCAAAGAAAGCCACACTTGCTGGGAAGGAGCAGCACCAAGGACAGAGCGCCAAGCCTGGTTCAAATCCAGCCTCAGACACTTCCTAGCTGGGTGACCCTGGCAAGTGGTTTCCCCCCAACTGCCCAGCCCTTGTTGCTCTTCTGTCTTGGAACTGATACTGAGACAGAAGGTAAGGTTGGTTTTTTGGGGGTACCTGGGGTTGAGTAAAGTTTAAGAAGACTGGAAAGGTGGAAGGGGATCAGGTCACAAAAGGCTTTCAATGCCAAGCACATTATTTTCTATGGATGTTTTAGGTGACAAGGTGCCATTAGAGTTTATTGAGTGGCTTTAGAGAGCTCAGCTAGGCAGGTGAGTGGAGTGGGGAGAAACTTAAGGCAGGCAGCAGACCCACAGGGAAGCTGTTACCATAGGCCAGATGTGAGGTAATGAGAGCCTGCACCAGGCTGGTGGAAGTGTCAGAGGAGAGAAGGAGGCGTATACTAGAGATTTTACAGAGGTTAAATCAACAGGTCTTGGCAATAGATTAGAAGCACATGAAAGATAGGAAAGAATGGAGGATGCCATGGAAGCCATGAGCCTGAGGGACTAAGAGCATGGTTGGTGTCCTTGACAGTACTAGGGGAGGAAATGATTTTAGTTTTGGAAACTCTGAATTTAAGATATTTCCTTTGCCTCATTAATTTCCTGAGAAATGCCACAGATTGGGTTTTTATAAGCTGTTCGGCAAGGGCTGGGTTCTGCATTTTGACTGAAAGATATTGTGGAAACTATTTCTCAGCTGAGAGCCACAAGCTGGGGTGCTGGAAGAAGTCACTGGCTGAAATCCAGAGCGGACCCTCCTTTGCCTCTTTATGTGAACAAAAAATGGACCATTCCAACTGGGAAGGAAGAGCAGCCCTGGTTAATTACAAGCCATATTCCAGCCCCGTATGATCCTTTTGCTTGTATTCTAGCCTGCACCTCATATCTGGGCCCAGCCTGGGGATTTCCCAATCCAGGCATAAGGGCATAAGATCCAAGGGTTCTTCACCTTGGGGGTCCTTAAACTTATGTTTAAAAATACCTTGATCACCCGATCTCAATAGAATTGGTTTCCTTTGTAATCCCTTACATTTAATTGAATGGATTAAAAAACATCATTCTGAGAAAAGGTCCATAGGCTTCTGCAGAGTCCATGCCCAAGGGGGTCTAGAACACAAAAGATGAAGAAGAAGACCTAGTTCTAGTCTGACCTGGCTCAGTTTCTCTTCTAAGACATCCTCAATAAATAATTATCCAGCTTCTCCTTGAAGAACTCTACTGATACACATTTTTGCTCATTAACAGCCTTGAAAAAAAGTAGCATCATGACACTGCTGCCCAGTTAAGGAGAACTTCTGTCCAGACTTGCCACTGACACATGTAGCCATGAAACCCTAGGAGGATGCTCAGCCTCCTGGTGGGTACCTCAGGCAACACTTCAAGACCTTAAGTTGTTGTAAGTTGCCACTCTGTATCAGTGGAGGGAATTTCCATACCAGAAGCTCCTCACATCCACGAAACAGACCCCTGAGCAGACATGACAATTAAAAAAAAAACACCTATTTTTGCAAAGACTCCCAAAGTGCTTAACAGTGAAGGTGACATCCTGCCAGTTATCTATTCCTGTGACCCAATAATCAATCAGTGAATGCTTATTAAGTACCCATTATAAGCCACAAACTGTGCCAGGCGCTTGGGACATCATGACAAAAATGAAAGGTCTTCAGTGACCTTGAAGTGGAGAGAAAAAGAGATACCAAAAGAGAGACACCGAGAGTGAGAGGCAGAAATGTTCAGAGACAGAAACACTTAGGCACAGGGAGTCAGGGAGAGACAAACAGAGACACAATGAGATAGAAAAGTACCTTAAATTCCTAGCTCTGTGACTCCGATCAAGTCACTTAACCCCATTTGTCTAGCCTTTGCCCTTCTGTGGTAGAGCTTTTACTAGGATGAAGGTAAGAGTTTTTAAAAAAAAAGGGAGGAAAAGATAACTTGAAGAATCAGAGAAATACGGAGAAAAAGCCAGAGAGATATTGAGAGAGAGACAGAAAGATGGAGAGAAAGCCAGAGAAACAGACAGGGAGATACTGAAAAACAGATATTATCAGCTGAAGCAATCATGCAGAAGTAGCAGGGTGAATTTATAGCAGGGCTTAGAAATTGTGAATATGAGTCAGTTCCACATCGCCAAATAATCTACCTAGTGAGAGCCCTTTGAACTTCCAAGGGAGTAGTTTTAGGGCAAATAAGAAAAAACCCCCACAGAGAAAGCAATAAATTGAATAAGATTGGAGAGTGTTCAAGATGGGAAAGACCTTGAATTTTATCTAGTCCAGACGTTTCTAGTTTTTCCCTTATGTCTTGGACCCCTCAGGCAGTCAGTCAATCTGGTGAATCCAATGGGACCTCCTTCTCAGACTCACATTTAGAAATGCATAAAATACATAAGTTTAGCAAAGAAAACAATTGTATTGAAATACGATTGTAAAAAAAATTTTTTTTTAAGTCTACAGACTCCAGGTGAAGAAATCTTGACTAAGATTCTAGTTTAGCTGCTACCTTATAAATGAGGAAACTTATGGCCAGAGGGAGGTGGCATGTCCAAGCTTATATAGATAATAGAAAAAGCAAATTAACCCTGGGCTCTTGACTCCAAAACCCAGCCCACCTGCCACTCCACCCACATGGAGCAGAAATGACAATAGAATAAGTTCAGAGAGGCTCTGAATCAATTCCCAGGTCAGGAAGCATGATCTGGTTTATATTCCAGGAACTGGACATGAACAATGTTCACAATATAAGAGGACAAGACCATGATAGCTCATTGTAGTATGCATTTACAGCTTTAAGGAGCTGATCTTCGAGGTCATTTTGTGAATGAAGAAACTTTGGTCTGGGGAGGTTCATGATTTTATAGGCTCTCAGATCTGGAGCTGGAAGGAACCTCAGAGTCAATCTGGTCCCATCCCCTCATTCTACAGATAAAGATACTAAGAATAAGATGAGGATTTGAACCCATGACTTTTGAGTCTAACACTGTACTATTCCCCAGTTTTCTCTGTTCAGTTATTTTCAGGGTCCAGGGAAAACTAGTAAGGAAGAATGGAGCATCCTCTGGTCAGTTTAGGGTCAGAACAGAGAGAGGTTCTGGTCTAAGGATTATTCCTCCTAGATTCTTCTCTGACCAGTGCTAATTTGCATTCCCTCAGTCATTGAGGGAAAATTATTCCTTCCTCCCTTCCTCCCTTCCTCCCTTCCTTCCTTCCTTCCTTCCTTCCTTCCTTTCTTCCTTTCTTTCTTCCTTTCTTTCTTTCTTCCTTTCTTTCTTCCTTCCTTCCTTTCTTCCTTCCTTTCTTTCTCTCTCTCTTTCTCTCTTTCTCTCTCTCTCTCTCTTTCTTTCTTTCTTTCTTTCTTTCTTTCTCTCTCTCTCTTTCTTTCTTTCTTTCTTTCTTTCTTTCTTTCTTTCTTTCTTTCTTTCTTTCTTTCTTTCTTTCTTTCTTTCTTTCTTTCTTTCTTTCTTTCTTTCTTTCTTTCTTTCTTTCTTTCTTTCTTTCTTTCTTTCTTTCTTTCTTTCTTTCTTTCTTTCTTTCTTTCTTTCTTTCTTTCTTTCTTTCTTTCTTTCTTTCTTTCTTTCTTTCTTTCTTTCTCTTCCTTCCTTCTGTTAAGGTCCGGGATTTCACCCACCACCATGGAAGTCCACGAACAATGCAAACAGGCAGAGAAAGGCCATTTATTGAACTGATACGTGCATCAGTGGGAACCTCTATCATCAGAGTTCCAAGTTGCTTCTGACAGGCTGGGCTTTAAATACTTTTCTGTAAGCACAGTTTTCCAGCCCCTTATCTACTATATACTATCCTTGCAATTTTGCCTGCATGTATGGCTCTTATCTGCTTCCTACTATTCTTGGAACTTTGACAATTCTATATTATTGGGGTCTTCCTGCAGCTGGACTTTGGCATATTTATTGGGATCTTCCTGGCCTTTATCTGGTACCCACTACAGCTGGGGTTTGGCATGTTTATGGTTCTTATGTTATTGGGGTCTTCTTGGCCTTTATCAGGTACCCACTGCAGCTGGCATATTTATGGTTCTGACAAACTCCCAAGGCCAGCCAGCTTTGTTAAGTAAGGCCTGTTTTTCCAAGGCTGGTCATTTTGGCCTCCCTCCCTCCCTTCCTTCCTTCCTTCCTTCCTTCCTTCCTTCCTTCCTTCCTTCCTTCCTTCCTTCCTTCCTTCCTTCCTTCCTTCCTTCCTTCTTTCCTTCCTTCTTTCCTTCCTTCCTTCCTTCCTTCTTTCCTTCCTTCTTTCCTTCCTTCCTTCCTTCCTTCCTTCCTTCCTTCCTTCCTTCCTTCCTTCCTTCCTTCCTTCCTTCCTTCCTTCCTTCCTTCCTTCCTTCCTCCCTCCCTCCATTCCTTTCTTTCTTCCTTCCTGCCTTCCTGCCTTCCTGCCTTCCTGCCTTCCTTCCTTCCTTCCTCCATCCATTCCTTTCTTCCTTCCTCCCTTCTTTCCTCCCTCCCTCCCTTCCCCCCCCCCTCCCTTTTGTAACTTGAGTAGGAAAAAGGATTAGGGAGGAGGAGAATGACTTTTAAACAAAGTTTAGGTTCTGGGAATCACTGAGGATTTAATTTGCCTGTATACCCCCTGCGGCTCACAATGAGTTGGCAAGGCTGAGAGCCTTCGTGGGAGGGGGGCTTTGATGTTCAGTGCTGGGAGATATGAGCTTTTCTGAACAGCAGGAAAGGAAAGACAAGTTAACACAGGTCTGTTTAACTTCAGCTCCAGAAATGGAAGCCCCCCCCCCTCCATCCTCCAGATGGATTTTTGGTGCTTTTAAGTGAGCTCACTAACTTCTGCCTAGAAAGGGAGCTAAGCTTGGAGCGGGGAGAATACTGGCTGGGATGCTACCTTTGTGATCTTGACCTTGAGTAATGAGAAGATTGGACTAGATGGCCCTCAAGACCCTATCCAGTTTTAGAGCTATGCTCTTACTTTTCTTTAAACCCTTCCCTTTCATCTTAGTTGGGATTAAGTGACTTTCCCAAGGTCACACAGCTAGGAAGTGTCTGAGGTCAGATTTAAACCTAGGTCCTCTTGTCTGCAAACCTGGCTCTACCCATTGAGCCTCCCAGCTGCCCCTAGATCTCTGCTCTTACAAGTTTACCACTGCTACATACTATTATTATAAAATTAGGAAAGTCATTTAATCTCCCTGGACGTCAGGTTCCTCATCATTCGGACTAGATGGCCTTTATGGCCACTCAGCATTAAATGCAGAATGCTCTGATTCTTAGCTTTGCATAAGCTGTTTTCTTGGGCAAGAAACACAGACTTAAGTTTCTTCCTTTGTAAAACAAGAGAATTGGACTAGCTGCCCCTTGAGGTCCCTCCTGTCTGTAGCTTTTATGACCCTGTGATTTCTGACCCAGTCTTTGGGGTTGAAAGGCGATGCTCTCTTCTCCAGTATGTTGAACTACAGAGAAGGGGGCTGCTAGGTACAGGGTGATTGTACCCCGAACAATCCTATCTGGGGAAGTCCAGGGGATAATAAGTCTAAAGCAAGAAGGGACTTCAAAGGACATCTTCATCAACTCCTTCATTTTTGAGATGAGAAAACTGAGTCCTAGAGAAGGTAGTGACTTGTCCAAGGTCTCATAGGCAATAAGGATCAGAGCTAGAATTTGAACCCAGATCCTCTTGACTTTAGAACCAGCTGTCACATGCTTTCTCCCAAGTACTCTGGGATACTGGTTAGTCAGACTGGTCTCATTTAGTAGTTCCTTTCTGTTGCTTTAGACCAGGGATCATCCCACCATGGGGACAGGGTTTCCTTGGGGTCATTTCAGCTTGACCATGCCTGGGACATTATGCCTAGGGTAGCTAGGGAGCTCGGTGGCTAAGAGCAGTGGACTTGGAGTCAGGCACACTTGAATTTAAATTCGCTTTTCAGACCTTTGTTGCCTGTGTAACCCTTGGCAACCCTTGGGGAAAGGGAGAGCAATAAGAATTTATTAAGTACCTACTACAGGCCTGGCACTGTGCTAAGTACTTTACAGATATCTCATTTGATCCTCACAACCCTGCAAGGCACTTGCTATTATTATCCCTATTTTGCAGTTGAGGAAACTGAGGCAGTTGAGGAAACTGAGGCAGAGGTTAAGTGACTTACTCGGATTACATGACTAATAAGAGTGTAAGGCTGAATTTAAACTCTGATCTTCCTGATTTTGGGCTCCCTACTCTATCCACGGAGCCAACAACTGTCTCTAGGTTAAAGTTAAGTCATTTATGATGGTCATCTGGGACAATCCTGGAAGACTTGTGGCAGGGAACTGTCCACCCTCCACACCAGTGTCCACTCCTGGGTTTTATTTGGGGGTTTGGTTATTTGGAGTTTGCTCTTACAACAATGACCAGTGTTGAAGTGGGCTTTGCATGACAATAAAAAAGTCATTTAGTCTCAATCCTCATTTTTCTCCTTGCAAAATAAGGATAATCATTGTTTCCTCCTCCTAGGATTGTCCCAAATGAGATAACACAGAAACTGCCGGGCAAGCTTTAAAATGCTGTATAGGATTGTTATTAGAGAGAAACAGAACAGGGCCAAATTGGGCCAACCAGCAGGTCATGGAGTACCAGGCAGAACCAGAAAATAATAAAAAATTCATAAATATAAAAATATAAAATAAAAAATAAAAAAATTCAGCTCAATGAAGGAAGAACCTCCTGAAAAATTAGAGCTTTCAAAAAATGGAATGGTCTGTTACCCCCCTCCCTGAAGGTCTTGAAGCAGACTCTGGATGACCATTCATTAGGGATTTTAATGAGGGAATTCTTTTAACTAGAAGTCTTTGGAGGTCTTTTTAGCCAGTCTCTCTGAACCTCAGTTTCCTTATCTGTAAAATGAGAGAGTTGGATTTTCTATTTCTATTAGGACTTTCCTGGCTTTTCAGTTCTAGAGAACAGTGACTAGGCTTGTTGGTTTGGGAAAATCTCAGAAAAGAATATTAATCTTCACTGATTCAAGGCCACCCATTCTCTTCAAATTCCAGTCTTAGAGAAATGCCTGACTTGCCTAGGGGCGCACAGGCAGGATGTGTTGGAGTTGAGTCTTGAACCAAGGTCTTCCTGACTTTGAGACCAGTTTTCTATCTACTGTTACATCCTTCCTCTTTTATAACTAGAATTGTTAGCATCTTACTAAGTTACCCTTAATTTATTATCTTTAATAAAATGTCACTCATGCAGTTTCCATAGTAACTCTCTACAAATCAGACTATGATTAATCTATCAATCAATGAGGATTTTTTAAGCCCTCATATAACCTGTGGGGTGATTTGGTAGAAAAGTGAATAGGACACAGGGCTTGGAATCAGGAAAACCTGAGTTCAAATCTGGACTCAGATACTTAACTAGCTATGTGACCCTGGGCAAGTCACTTCACACTGTTTACCCCACTTCCTTCTCTGTAAAATGAACTGAAGAAGGAAATGACAGACCACTCCAGTATCTTTGCCAAGAAAATCCCAAATGGAGTCACAGAGTCAGACACAACTGAAGTGACTGAACCACAACAACATACAAGCTCCTGAGGGAGCTTAAAATCTGCTAAAACATTCCATTTCCAAACCATTCAAGGTAATAGAATTTATTGTAAAGGTACCCCTTCAGAGACATGGACTTTCTTCTGCAGGGTTTTTTTTAGAAATGATGAAACCTAACTGAATCTTTCATCACATAGCCAGTCAATTTCAGGACTGAGATTTGAACCCAAGCCTCCCTGACTTGTTACTGCTTTACCTGTGTCCTTGATCTTGAGGCTTCTTTGGGGATGAGGCAGGAAGAGGGACCCATAGAGATGAAGATGCCCAGAACCTCCTCTGCTACAGTTCACCAGAAGGAGGTGAGAAGAGAAGGAATTTCCTAAACATTCTGTTAATCTGAAATGTTTCAGACCCTCTATAGTGCTATTTAGGTAGCCCTGCAGCTTCCATGTCTTGTGGTCTCTGCCACTGATACTTGAAGTTTGCTATGCAGGAGATCTCAGTATTTGGGGATTTTTCCCTTTTTGGAGATGGCCAGGTTTTCTCTCCTGAAAATGAAGAGGGGTCTACATTTCTATAAAGATACACAGCTTCTTAGTGAGACTGAAGATTATTTTTTTAATCTTCTCATCTCTCATCCCTGTGGCCTCCAAAGATTCACTAGAGATGTCCAAAAGTGGAATGGGAGGTTTTGAGTTTCCCATCACTGAAGGACTCCAAGGAGAAGCTAGAAAACCTTTTATCATCAATGCAAGGGATTCTTGTTCTGTTAGAGCCTGGAGCAGAGCATTCTTAAAGGTCCTTCCAACTCTAAGAGCTGAGTTTCTAAGAAAGGGAAGAATGAAACCAGGGATTTGCTGATTAGTTTGATGTTCTTGGTGGCACGTCATCCTCCTATCAACCACACACCTGGCATTCTTTGTCTCTCTTCTCTTCCATCCCATGTTTCTCTACCCGTCTGTCCTTTCCTTCCTCTTGCTTCCTTCTCCTTTTCTAAGAAGCACTCCCAAAGTGATGGAAGTATGCTCACTTATGGTGGCTCGTGATTCAAGAACTATTTCATCACTGGAGCGTTAACGTTTCTGTAAAGCTGACCCCCAAGCCCTGACTGTTTCTGCTATGATTGGATTTTGGGAGGCGGGTGAATGAGTTCCTCCAACTTGGAGCAAGCTTACCGCTGTGATGAACAAATTCCATCAACCTCCTGATCCTGGCTGCAGTCAAGTTGTTTCTGCTTCTCTGTAGTTTCTTTTAATTCTTTCCAGATCGATTAAAGAAGGAGAGACTGTCTTAGGGGCTGCTAGGCACTTTCATTTCCTTCCTTCCTTCCTTCCTTCCTTCCTTCCTTCCTTCCTTCCTTCCTTCCTTCCTTCCTTCCTTCCTTCCTTCCCTCCCTCTCTCCCTCCTTCCTTCCCTCCCTCCCTCCTTCCTTCCTTCCCTCCTTCATCCCTCCCTCCCTCCCTCCTTCCTTCCTTCCTTCCTTCCCTCCCTCCTTCCTCCCTCCCTCCCTCCTTCATGCCTCCCTCCCTCCTTCCTTCCTTCCTTCCCTCCTTCATCCCTCCCTCCCTTCTTCCTTCCTTCCTTCCTTCCTTCCTTCCTTCCTTCCTTCCTTCCTTCCTTCCTTCCTTCCTTCCCTCCCTCTCTCCCTCCTTCCTTCCCTCCCTCCCTCCCTCCTTCCTCCCTCCCTCCCTTCTTCCTCCCTCCCTCCTTCCTTCCTCCCTCCCTCTCTTCCTTCCTTCCTTTCTTCCTTCCTTTCTTTTGTTCTTTCATTCTTTCTTTCTTTCGTTCTTTCTTTCAAAAAATTTTCTTGGAATCAATAATATGAATTGGTTCCAAGGCAGAAGAGCAATAAGGGCTAGTCCATGTTGGTTAAGTGACTTGGCTAGGGTCATCCAGCAAGAAAGGGTCTGAGTCCAGGTTAGAATCCAGGACTTCCCATCCCTGGACCTGGCTTTCAGTCCACTGAGTCACGTAATAGCTCCCTCGCATATACTTGATGTCTTTGCCCCTGCTACAGATCCCAGAAGTCATTTGCTCAGGGATACATAATGATGGTTGTCATGATAATATCTACCATTGATATAGCCTTTAAAGCTTGCTGAGGGCCTTACCTACATTTTTGCTTTTGATCCTCACCACAGGGAGGTAGGTCTTTTTTTTGTTTTTGTCCCCATTTAACAGATGAGGAAACTAAGATAGAGAGCAATTAAATGTTTTGCCCCAGGACACAGGTCTCTTCTCCCCACACCAGCCTTCCCATCTGTTCTTCATCTATATCATATATGTGTGTTAATTTAATATAAATTGTATCCCTTATTCCATTTGAACCATTTGGGTCAGTATCAGCCCCAGCCTTTGATGCCTTTGGCTTTAGTCTTGTTTGACTCCTGGCATCTCTGACCCGACTGAGGTTAAGCCTGTCCAACCAGAGGGAGTGATGTAAATGGTTTCTAAGAAAGGGGCCTGTAGGAGCAGGGATCTCTTTTTTGTCCCCATCAAACACCCCCTTTTCTTCTCCTTTGGGGTTTGATGGTGTTCCACTATTCCTGTGTTTCTCTCTCCTTTTGCCTTTTTTTTTTCTAACCCCTCTCAGGGCAGGGTGTGATTATTATCCGTCTGGAAATCATTGTGCTGCAAAATCAAAAGGCTTCACTAAAGCTTAGCTTACAAAAAAAAAAAGAATGAAATTAACGTGATTATGGGAGAAGACAGGGACAAGCACAGCCAGCGTCTCTGGAGCTCCCACCGTACCTGTGGAACAGGGCAACCAGTGAGCAGTTCCCTTGGGATATTTAGGCAGGCTGACCTTTCCGCAGGCTACAAGAGCAGCCAGGGATACGAGATGTTTCCCAGTTTAACCAATTAGGAGAAATTGTCTCAAATTGCCGGGTTTGGGGGCAGAAAAAGAAAATAATAAAAACGTAAGCGTATGCCCTGAATGAATAACTGTATAATCAGAGCGCTGTGTAATTGAACGGATTTCTCCCAGCATCCACAGTGTTCCAAAAGTTGTTTAGGACGTTCTGGTTGTTTCTGCCATCCCCCTCCCCCCTTTTTTAAACGGGTCTGAGGGCTCTGCTGGAACACGTCGGAAACATTTGGGGAACTGGGCTCAATAAGTGATTTGTGTCCACGTTGGCTCAAGGTAGAGCGCCGGGGCCAAGTCAGCCCGTAGCGGAATAAAGACAGCCCTTATTTCTCCTTCAGCTCAGAGAGTGGGATTTGGGAGGTAGCCGGGGAAACAGAGTTAACAGTGTTTGTGGATACCAGCCGACCTCCCTGGGTACTTTTCCACCGTGTCTTCATTGCTCCAGCTAGTCAGACAAGGAGACTCAGAATTTTGTTTTCTCCCCTCCAGCATCTCTAATGTCCAAGGACAGAAAAAAGGTTCAGAGTCTGTCAGTTTTCCCATCCCTAAAATGAAGTGATGACCCTGAGGTCCTTCCTCCTGAAAACCTATGATCTCTATGATCTGTGACCTTCTCACTGGGTCCCTTTGACATGTTTCTGTTTGGGGTGGGGAGAGAAGGAGGGGAATGCCTGTGACTCAGGTTGGGCTAATGAAGAGAATCTTATTTAACTGAGAAAAATAAATACCAGGTCTGTGACTGTAATGTTGCTACTTAGGGCTTTTTTCCTTCTACCTTCTGTAAGTGACTGCCTGCTTTTACAGTTGGAGAAAATGAGGTTCAAAGAGATGACTCCTTTCAGATAGATTTTTCATAGATTGTAAACTCTTTGAAGGTAGGGATGGTCTCATTTTTTGCATTTGTATTTTTCATGATTGGTACTTAGAAGGAACTTAATAAAAGCACCCTGATTTCCATGTTTGATTTTTTTTCAGGTGTAAGAAAGACTAGAGCATTCCCACCTTGGTTTTAACACTAGCCCTCTGGAAGCACTCATCTCTTCCTCAAAATCCCCCACTTCCTTCCTCATTTCCCAATCCCTCTGTTCTTCAAAATGCCCCTTTTCCTTTCTCATTTCCCCTATTCCTCTCTTCCTCAAAATGTCCTTCCTTTCTCATTTCTCCATCCTTCTCTTCCTCAAAATCCTCTACTTCTTAACTCATTTCCCCTATCCTTCTCTTCCTCAAAACTCTCTGCTTCCTTTCTCACTTCCCTCATCCTTCTCTTTCTCAAGGTACCCTTCTTCTTTTCCTTTATCCTTCTCTTCTTACACTCTACCTCTAAAGATACTTAGTTTCTGTTTTAGAACCCACCCTGCCAGACATAGTGGAATGCTCACTGGTCTTCTCAGAGTCCAATCTCTGTCTTCCTTCAATGCACAGTGCAGATGGGATCTCCTGCCCAAGGCCATGCCTGATCCCTTATAGTTGTTAGTATACTGACCTCTTTCCACCTCCTCCATATTACTTTGGGTTTATTTACACACATTTTTTTCTGTGTGCATGTTTTCTATACAGTCATTTGTAAGGACCTTGAGACTGGACAGTTTTCATTTTTCCCTTTGAATTCCCATATGCTATCAATCAGGGTCATTATGTTGATTGGTTTGACTTAATTGTTTTTCTTTTTGCAATGAAAGGCTCCTTTAGACAGACTTGGCTCTACTGGCAAGGACCAATAAAAAAAAACAGAAGTTGTACATAAAATTTGTTTAAAAAAGAAGAGAGCATTGAATGAGCTACTGATACTTTCATGGACCAGTATGTATGGCATCCTCTTTGGCTGCCAAGGTACCCATACCTGGGACATAGTAGGAGCTTTATGAATGCCTGGTGAATAAATGAGTTATGTTTCAGAATCAGAAGCCATGAATTTTTGGCTGACTCTGCTACTTCCTTGTTTGTGTGACCATGGGCCAGTTATAAGATGCATTATACTCAGCTTTTTTTTATTTGGGGGAAAGGATCAGATGTGGGATTTCATCTGCCTGGGGAATTCCCAGTGGGGAAACTCCCTCTGCTAATACAGACTTGTAGGCTTTGAGAGTTGCCTTGGGGTCCCAAGAAGTTGTGTGACCAGAATCCCACAACCAGCATACATCAGAGGTAGGAACTAGTTCATCCACAGCAACCTGTGTGACCTTGGTCAAGTGACATCACTTATTTTTAAAATACATTTTTATTTATTTCATTATATATTTACCAATTACATATAAAAAATTTAGCATTCATTTTTAAACATTTTGAGTACCAAATTCTATTTCTTTCCTTTGCCCCTCCCTGACCCCTTGAGAAGGCAAATAATATGGTATTCATTACACATGTGAAATAATGTCAAACACTTTTCCATATTAGCCATGTTAGCAAAAGAAACCATGTACCCAAAAATCAATTAAAATAAAGTTTTTTAAACATATGCTTCAGTCTGCTTTCAGAGTTCACCCTTTCTACATAGATAACATTTTTCAACATGGGTTCTTTGGAATTGTCTTCCATCATTGACTTGATCAGAGTAGCTAAGTCGTTTACCGTTGATCATCCTTACAATATTACTATTGCTGGAGGCTACCACCATCTTCCTAATAGCTAACATTTATTTAGCACTTACTATATGCTTAGTCTCTGTGCTAAACACTTTACAATTAATGATCTCATTTGATTTTCACAACCCTGGGAAGCAGGTGATTATTATTATTAATTATTATCATCATCATCACCATCATCTCTCTCTTTTTTAACAGAGGCTTTCCCAGGATCACACAGCGAATAGCATCACTCAGTTTAATTGTTAATCAGGCTTCAGTTTCGCATTTGTAAGATGAGGAAATTGGACAAGATGACTCCTAAGGCTTTTCCAACTTCCTCTGTTGTAGGAACATTTATTCATTCATTCATTCATTCATTTGTTTATTCATTCATTCGTTTGTTTGTTTATTACTATGTATTAGTTCCTAGGCAGAAGAGTGGAAAGAGTGGAAAGTTCACTAGGTAATGAGGGTTAAGTGACGTGCCCAGGGTCACACCACTGGAAAGTGTCTGAGGCCAGATTTGAACCTAGGACCTCCAGTCTCTAGGCCTGACTCTCAATTCACTGAGCCACCCAGCTGCCTCCTTACAGGGATATTTAAATAACTCAGTAGAGACAGAGAGCCAGATCTAGGAAGAGGAGGTCCTGGGTTTAAATCTACCATCAAATAGCATCCTAGCTATGTGACCCTGAGCAAGTCACTTAACCCCCACTGCCTAATTCTTCCTCTCTTCTGCCTTGGAATCAATACTTAGTATTGATTCTAAAATGGAAGGCAAGGGCGTTTAAAAATCCTCAATTATATTTACTTTTCTTTTGGCTTATCTGAGGCTGCATTGGCTTATAATTTGCACAGTTGGCACTAGGAACCCAGATATTCTATCCACTGTATTACATTCTTTCTTTTCTATCCTGTTGCCTTTTCTGGAAGATTATAAACTCTATGAGAGCAGGGAGCACGTTGCAGAAGCTATATAGCTCTCTCAGGGCTTGAGACTGATCTAATGTAATATATATATATATATATATATATAATGTAATATATATTATATAATATATGTACTATGTAATATATATTATGTAATATATATAATGTAATATATAATCTAATATATATTAAGAGTTCCATGAGTGAATGAGCTCAGATCTCCTTGGCCATCTCCCCTCCACATAAAAGTATCATTTGGACAAATAAGGACAGACCAGCCATCCTTTGGATCTATAGACTAGATGGGGAAGGCCCATGGTTTGAATCTTAGCTCTCTTGGCCTACAAGCTGTAGGTATGCTCTGTATACTTGGCACAGGTGCTCCTCCAGCTGAATGGATGGTCTTGATGGCTGGATTGTGGCCTTTTCCGAGGGTAGTCTCTCTGTCCAGCCACAGGGAAAACACTCAGCTGTGGTTTCTTCTATTTTAAGTGTTCGCTCAGCACAGGTAGAATAAGGAACATTTTATAGGCTTGAGGAAACTGATGAAAGAGGATATTGTTGTCGGTGCTCATGGGGTGGAGAAAGGAGGAAGGGCTGAAGGAAATTTCCACTAGACTTGGCCCAGTCTTGGACTTCGGTCTCTCACGTCGTCCCACCGAGGGGCGTCGTAGCCCTTACAAACTCAATACAACTAAGACCCAACCTGCCATTCCTCGCGTCTTCCAGATGTCATGAAAGTAAAGCAGAGCATCGACAATTTTGGTCCCTTCCACCCGGAGATCCAGACCCCTCAGTGAAGTCTCCAAAGGTGCTCCATCACATAAAGGGATGCAAGTGAGGATAAGTGAAATATGTTTCCTAGCCACAGGCGTTCCCTCATGTTCACCTGCTTGCCTTCATCAAAATACAGACTAGGGCTGTGAGCAGAACAGTGCGTCAATACCTTCATGCTCTCTAGGGGCAGGATCGGAGATCCACTGCCACTCGGGAAATTGTCATTGCATGGTGTGTTTTTGTGAAATCGTGGCTGTTTCTAGCTCAGTAGATTTGAGGATAGTTATACCTGCATTTCTATAAAGAGGGATTATCATATAAGACAGTGGTATGTTTAACATGGTAGGGTTAGATCGGAAAGAGACCCATCTTTTATTTTACAGATGAAGTAACTGAGGCCTTTTCAACACAGAGAAAAGGTAGTAAAACCAGGATTTGACCTAAGCTCTTCTGTCTCCTAATCCAATCCAATTAATGAACATTTATTAAGCACCCTCTGTATGCCAAGCACTGTGTTTGGTCCTGGAAATATATGGGGAAATGAAGGTTCACTCCTTTTAAATAAACTCATTCTTTTAAAAATTTCTTTGAGTTTTAAATTCTTTTCCTCCCCCTTCACTAAGACAGTGAGCAAAGGATCACTCCTTTTAAATAAACCAATGATCTCCATTTGGCTGGGATCCCACACTCTAAATCTGACACGGAGAGGAAGGAAGTTCCAACAGGCTCTCCAAATGGGAGAAGGCAGAAACTGTTGGAAGTCTCAGGGGAAAATCCTGGTTCCTCACCCCGAGCCAAAAGTTGCCCAGAAAAAGGTCTTCAAGCGCACCTAGTAATTTCATTGGGAGAAGGATGTCTGTATGGCTAAAGGCATAAAATCCCAGCCACCTCTTCTGAATCAGTGTTGGTGGGCAGGCTGGCCTTAGAGCACATTCGCAGTCAAATGTCGGTATTTCACTTTTCGTCAGTATCCATCCATCCCCGAACTCACCCCCGAAATTGTCTCTAGGTCACACAGCGTATAAAAAATCTCAGCAAGGCAGCAATAAAATCTCTGAATAGAAAAGAGAATTGATAAGACCCAACTGGTTTCCAAGTCCAAGTTTATTTTAAGTCATTTTTTTTAGATAAGCAGGAAATAGAAGGGATCTCCGAGGCCCCCTCGTCCACCCCCATCATAATTAATTGGTCCAGTTAGTCTGGTTCCACTGGTTCAAATGCTGACCTAAGTGCCAGCCACCTGCCTGTTTACTCTCCGTAAGTCACATCCCCTCTCTGGTCCTCCATAAGGAGCTGGACCAGATGACCTCTGTCTAAATCTGAATGGACGATCCGGGCATTCTCCAGCTCTCTGTCCACTCCATCACATACTGACTGCTTCTCAACTTAGAGAGATTTCCCCGGGCAATAAAGAAGCCAAATGATTGGTCTGGGCCTTCTGGCCACTGGAACCTACTTCTTTATGGCGAGAGGCAGCTCTCTATCCACTACGCCCTGCTGCCTCTTGGCCCAGAAATAGCAAGCAAATTGCCTCAGATCACCAGATGGGACCGAGTGGTTGAAAAGAGTTGGTAAGAATATCCCCACTTTACAGATGAGGAAACTAAGAGTCACAGTAAAATGACTTGATAGTGGTCAAAGGTAGGATTTGAACCCGGGTCTTACTGCCCCTTCTGTGATCCATTAAGCTGTTCAATTTCTCTAGATCTGTTTCTTCACCTAGAATAATGGTGACAGGAATTGAGGCTTTGATGATGATGATTAATCAGAGTAGCAGTACTGGCAGGTATGATATACACATAATTATATGTGTTCTATATTATTCTATATACCCGTGTGTGTGCTCCCTGCTATTTATTGACAATGCGACCTTAGGAAAATCACTTAATCACAAAGGATTTGGTTTCTTCATCTGAATTCTAATCCAACTCCAATTATGTGATGGATTCCTTCCTCCATTTTCTCTGTAAAGCGGTCTTTTTTTTTTTTAACCCTTACCTTCTATCTTAGAGTCAATACTGTGTATTGCCTCAAGGCAATGGGGGTCAAGTGACTTGCCCAGGGTCACACAGCTGGGAAGTGTCTGAGGTCAGATTTGAACCTAGGACCTCCCATCTCTAGGCCTGGTTCTCAATCCACTGAGCCACCCAGCTGCCCCCTGTAAAGGGGTCTTTTAACCACAAAGATAGTATCCCCCCATAACACACACACACACACACACACACACACACTACTCTATTTCATTCTACTTAATTTCATAAGAAATAAGCCCCATTCTGAGCCCCTACTCTCTTCTCCTATCAAGTAGGATGATTATGTGTAGATTTGGGGAGAGACCAAAGAGAAAACATTCTCCTGATCCTTAATTTCCATCAAGGAAGTTTTGTTAAAATCCTAGTCTAGGGGGGCAGCTAGATATCTCAGGAAAGAGACAGCCAAACCTAGAGATGGGAGGTCCTGGGTTCAAATTTGACCTCAGACATGTCCTAGCTGTGTGACTCTGGGCAAGTCACTTAACCCCTCATTGCCTAGCCCTTACCACTGTTCTGCCTTAGAACCAATACACAGATAATATATATATATATATATATATATATATATATATATACATAAAAAAAGAACCAATACACAGCATTGATTCTATGCTGGAAGGTGAGGGTTTATAAAAAAAAAATCCTTCTCTTCCTCCAGCTATTAATGCAATCTTCCCTTCCTCTCTCTCTGTCTCTCTCTCTGTCTCTGTCTCTCTCTCTCTTTGTCTCTGTGTGTGTCTCTATCTCTCTACATCTCTGTCTCTTTCTGTCTCTCTCTGTGTGCCACTCGCTGTCTCTCCCTTTCTCTCTCTCTCTCTGTCTCTCTCTGTCTCTCTCCCTCTCCCTCGTTTTCCCTCTCTCCCTCTCTCTCTCTTTCCCTCTCCCTCTCTCCCTCTCTCTGTCTGTCTCTTTCTATCTCTCTCTCTGTGCCACTCACTGTCTCTCCCTTTCTCTCTCTCTCTCTCTTTCTCTCTTTCTATCTCTCTCTGTGCCACTTGCTGTCTCTCCCTTTCTCTCTCTGTTTCTTTCTATCTCTCTCTCTCTGTGCCACTCACTGTCTCTCCCTTTCTCTCTCTCTGTTTCTCTCTCTCTCTCTCTCTCTCTCTCTCTCTCTCTCTCTCTCTCTCTCTCTCTCTCTCTCTCTCTCTCTCTCTCTCTCTCTCTCTCTCTCTCTCCCCTGTCTCTCTGTGCCACTCGCTGTCTCTCCTTTTTCTCTCTCTCTGTCTCTTTCTATCTCTCTCTCTGTGCCACTTGTTGTTTCTCCCTTTCTCTCTCTCTCTCTCTCTCTCTCTCTCTCTCTCTCTCTCTCTCTCTCTCTCTCTCTCTCTCTCTTTCTATCTCTCTGTGCCACTCGCTGTCTCTCTCTCTCTGTCTCTTTCTGTCTCTTTCTATCTCTCTCTCTATGCCACTCGCTATCTCTCCCTTTCTCTCTCTCTGTCTCTTTCTATCTCTTTGTGTCGCTCTCTGTCTCTCCCTTTCTATTTCTGTCTGTCTGTCTGTCTCTCATATAACTGTCTCAGGGCAGGAACCATTTCATTTTTGTCCTTGTACTTTGAGGGCTTAACATAGCGTTGGGCACATAGCAGCCACTTAATAAATGCTTATTGATCCGTTACTGTAATCACAATGAGGATGAGAGCTGGCATTTATGTACCACAAGTTTTTAGGGTCGGTAAACTTTTATTTATTTATTTATTATGCCTGCTATGTATTAGGCACTGCGAAAAGCACTGAAGATACAAAGAAAGGCAAAAGATAGACCATGTCTCATTTGAGCTACCCAACAATCCCGTTAGGTAGGTCCTTTTATTATTCTCATTTTATAGATGAAGAAATAGAGGTTTATGGACGCTGGCTGACTTGGCCACAATCATCCTGCTAGTAACCATTAGAGGCTAATTTTGCCCCAAGTGTCTCTTGTCTCTAACTCCCGTATCCTTTTCATTAAGCTACACTGCCTGTAACATGAGGACGTTAGAGCCACTTGAGTCCTTAATTGCTCTACTAATTTTTTTTTACAGTCTGGTATTTTTATGTTTAAGGGCCCCCAGATGCTGAGGTTTACTGGCACCGGGGAGAGATGGATTAGGAATACAGAGGGCATTGTATGGGAAAATGGTGGGAAAAGCCATGTATGGAAAAGCCATGTTGGTAAAACAACTAACTACTAGGGAGTCCCACCCCCTTCTCCCCAATGTGATCAGTGTGACCCTGGCCATACAACTGTGACTCACCTCAGCCAAAGGGACAGCAGACACCAACTGTTCTCCAGGAGGGCAGGGTTGCGTCAAGTAGGAAGCACAAGGGACACATAGCAAAACCAAGCACTTCTCAGCTGGGGCCAATGAACTGGGTTAGTATTTCTTAGATACTCTAGAACTAGAAGGGACCTTTCAGGTCATCTAGCCCAGACCTCTCATTTTACAGATAAAGAAATTGAGGGGAAGTCCCTTGGCCAAGCCACAAAAGTAGCATAAGACAGAGATGGTATTTCTCAGCTTCCATTAGATTTTCCAAGAGGCAGGATTGGGACTTAAAAGATGACCTAGATTCCAATCCTGGCTTTGATGAGTATTAGGTATGAAACCTTGAACAAATCTTTTCCCTTTCCTGGACTCAGTTTCCTCATTTGTCAGATGAGGAGCCCTGGGCTAGAGGATCTCAAAAGTTCCTTGTGGTCCTACATGCTATACTCTTATAAAGACCTTTAGATTTGTGGTCAGAAGACCTAGAGGCAGTGTGGAATGGTGGATAGATCCTTGGACTTGGGGTATAGGAAAAACTCAACACTAAGGTTTGTGCCTGGGTGCTGTCTCCATTATCCTGGGAAAGTCACGTGTTCTCTTTCTGCTTCAATTTACTTGTCTGTAAAATACAAATAATAGTACTTATCTTATTTTATGGGGTTTGATATAAAAATAAAATAATATGTATAAAGAATATAAAGTACTGGTTTTACAGTAAGGAAAGCAAGATGGATATTTACCTTCTTTCCTTCCTTCCTTCCTTCCTTCCTTCCTTCCTTCCTTCCTTCCTTCCTTCCTTCCTTCCTTCCTTCCTTCCTTCCTTCCTTCCTTCCTTCCTTCCTTCCTTCCTTCCTTCCTTCCTTCCTTCCTTCCTTCTTTCCTTCCTTCCTTCTTTCCTTCCTTCCTTCCTTCCTTCCTTCCTTTCTTCCTTCCTTCCTTTCTTCCTCCCTCCCTCCCTCCCTCCTTCCCTCCCTCCCTCTTTCCCACCTTCTCTCTTAGAATCAGTATTAAGTATTGGCTCCAAGACAAAAAAAGTGGTAAGAGCCAGGCAATTGAGGTTAAGTGACTTGCCCAGGGTCATATAGTTAGAAAATATCAGAGGCCAGATTTAAACTCAGCACCTCTTCTCTAGGCCTGGCTCTCTATCCATTGAGCTATCTAGCTCCCCCTATGAATTTGTTTTCAAAAAAATATTTCAATAACTATTTCAGTATAATCAGCTTCCATTGTAATCATGTGTTCTATATTTGTACATCTGAAATGTATTCTGAGGAGGGGTCTGAAGGTTTCACCAGATTGTTACCAAAGGGGTCTGTGGCACATGAAAGGTTAAGTCCCAATTTAGAGGTTGAATCACTACTGGTTGGGATATGTCAGAGAAAAGATTCTAGTTCATCTAGGGTTGGACAAGGTCATCCCTATGGTCCCTTCCTACTCTGAGGTTCTAGAATTTGTGGATTTTTCTGAGAAGAGACATATATCATGGGGACTTAGAATCTCCAAATTGGAAGGAACCTCAGAAACAATCTAGTCCAACCTATATTTGATCAGGAATCTCTTTTATTGAATTCCATATAAATAGTCATTCAGTTTCTGTCTGAAAACCTTCATGAAAAGGGAACTTGGTACCTCTTGGATCGGTCCATTCCATGGAGGTTCTGCTATCAATATGACTTCATATTTCCTTATATTGACTCCAAATCTCTTCCTTTGCTCCTGCCATCCACAGCTCCTAGTTCTGCCTATTAGGGCCAAGCAGAAACAGTCTAATCTACCTTCCTCCTGACTTCAGGAAGGGTGAAGGTTGTTGACAAAAACCTTTTTGATTAGTGTTGGCTGGACTTTTTTTTAGTGTTGTCGCCTATGATTTGCTTTATGGTCTTAAGTAAGCATCTAGGTAGGTCTATTTTTATCCTATTTGTGGGAGGGGGTCATTTGAAATAGTCAGGGCTAGAGAAGCCTGGCTTTGTGTGAAAGGTCAGATTTATTTTTGTACCAGTAAAATATGATATAGAGCGAGACGAGGCACCAATGTTGATGAAGGCAGAGTGTCGCCGAGGCCACTGGTAGTGACCATAAAATGTTACAAGAGGAAGTAGCTCCTCCTCCCTTCAGCCCTTCCAAAGTGTTGCATATAGCACCCATTCTGCTTTATGGGGAAAGGAAAGGAGGTCCATGCCCTTGCAGCAAAGAAAAGCTCTTGAGCAAAGCCAAGCAACTCTTCAACTCTGCCTGATAGCGTATACAACATTCAGTACCAATAGGCTACCTACCACCTGTCTCCCAAGAACAGGGGAAATATCATTTCTCCAGAACCAATAAGCATGGTTCTTAAACCAGGATTTTTCAGTGCTGTCCAAGGTACCATGAGATAGAAGAGAGGAGGACTTCTCCAGGCATTTTCCTATCCTGTTCAAAAGTCTGATGCCTCATCTTTGTGCAGAAATGACCCTGAGTTTTCAAAGCCCAGACCAGCAGAGCCCAAACTGTGGATGGTCCTTCCAAGCTGGAAAGGCTTTGAGCTTGAACCTAGTGAAGGTCAATTAAATATTTATTTAGTACCTACTGTGTGCCAGACTGGGGGCTAAGAACTCAGGATACAAAGAAATGTAAAAGACAGTCCCTGCTCTCCAGAAGCTCCCAGTCTAATGGTTTATTCATCTTATAGGACGAGCCTAGATAAATTCAGAGGATCATTAATGGGTTGCCAAAGGAGTGGGGGGGCATATTTTGGTGTCACGGTGATTAATACAATGAAACAATAATTAGGGTGAGGTGAGGGCCAACAGAATTTGGTTTCTTTCACTTGGGAGAAACCTTACAGAGGACAAGTGCCCAATCCCACAAGGGATTTCCAGTCCAAGATCTCTATGTTATGGGCAGGAAAGGTACCCTTGGGGTTTGGGAAGGATACCTTTTGCAAGCATGCAATGACTCCAAAACTTAGCTTAAAAACAAAAGGAGATTTATTAATTTAGAAAGTAATGTTGAGATGGCCAGGGGGATAGCAAGGTGGAACAGCAAGGTGAGGAGCAGTTCCCTGGGAGGACAGCATGAATGGAGAGGTTGTTCCTCCATGGGGACAGCATGGATGGAGAGGCTGTCCCCCAGACGACATCAGTTCTGGGGATTTTATACATTCTTCACAACAGTTAGTCACTCAGGCATGAGGTGGGGTGATGTCTGCCTGGGGACATAAAGATTCCTTAGTTTGAGGGGACAAACAGATGTCCCATAGGATCGAGGTGTGGTCTGAAGGTGCATCTTTCTGACCATCTAGAGGACGATCAAAGGAAGATAGTCATCTCAGGACCCTAGGTGGGGTCATTGGGTGTTTTTAGGCTCAGAGTCAGTAAAACAACAAGGGAGTTCCCTTGACAATAGTTTGCTTGGGTTTCTGGGGTACAGTGCCCATGTCATCTATAAGTCTCTATCCATCCCCAACTTTTTGGTCTTGCTGTATTCTGTATTACTTGCTCCCTGTACCAGTGAAATTGAAGGTCAGCAATAATCCATTCAAAGCACAATCTTTGACCTTGATGGGACTCTAGGTGCTATTTATATTGGACAAACTTTTTTTTCTAAGTTTGCTTTCAAGGAAACAAATACTTTTCTCTCTCTCCCACCTTCTGTTCCATGGGGGGTGGGGGGGAGAGAAATAAAAATGTTTTGAAATCAATTTATATGTAATAAAGAAAAGGAATTTTTTTTTAAAATATGAAAAGGAAAATCTTTATTACAAGCATACACAAGCAAAATAGATCTCCACATTAGGGGCATCCACATATCTCATTCTGCATTTCCCTTTTTTTAACCCCTTACCTTCCATATTAGAATCAATATTGTGTATCAGTTCCAAGACAGAAGAGTAGCAAAGGCTAGGCAATGGGAGTTAAGTGACTTGCCCAGGGTCACATAGCTGGGAAGTGTCTGAGGTCAGATATGAACCCAGGACCTCCAATCTCTAGGCCTGGCTCTCAATCCACTGAGCCACCCAGCTGCCCCCAAATACCCCTCTTTTTTAAGACTAGCTTACCCCACATGGGCACAGGGTAGTTTGGGCTCCTGCTAGTTGCTATTCTTCTCTGGAGTTTAAACAGAGTTGGTAAAAAGTGTAGCCTCTCTTCCACTCCTTCCCCTAAACCCCCAAATTTCAGGTAAGTGAGAAACAGCCAAAGGGATTTCCCTTAAGCTTCTCCCAAACAATTCTACTTTGTGTTCAGGGCAAACATAGAAATCTTTTAGGAAAGGAATATTTTCCTGAAATGTGGCAAGTGAGGTCATGGGATATTCTCAAAGCTCGAATGTGATTTTTATAGCCTGCCGGGCTGTGGGCTCCACCTTACTCAATAAAACATGATTTTATTAAGATAGGGCTGCCCAATTTCATTTTTGACTTCTTGGGGCACTGTGATTTTTAGGTCATTTGCATATATTTGCATGTTGGAATCCAGAGTCCTGAACTCCAATTATGGGAAAGAAAATAGGGTGAATGTGAGCTTCGAATACCGTTGTATTCTAATTCAATATCAAGGGCGCCTTTGATGTTGAAATGGGGGGGGCAGTGGTGGAAAGGGGGTGGAACAGCAGGGAGCAGCAAGAGTTGGTCCCTTTGGGAATAAACTTCATGAAACCTTCTGAGAAAAGGCACAAAGTGCCAAATTCATTACAATTCAATGATGTTCAATTCCAAGAGCATTTATTAAGAGGCCATCTGAGATAGACAACAGGATGTGGGTAGAAGTCCAGCCATGGAGCCAGGAAGACCTAGGTTGAAGCCCCATGTTGGCTGGGGGACCCTGGGTAAGTCACTTGGCGCTCTTTATGCCCAAGGCATTTCTCTGGTCTCTAAGAGTTAGGACAGAGGCTAATTTATCTGCATTGGGATACTGGCTTTCCTCATGGGAGTTCCCTATACCAGTGAGGTCCCTGAGGATACAAAGACAAACCAAAACCAGTTCCTTCTCAGAAGGAGCCTTTGTCTCAAAAGATGGAGCTCCATTCTGGTCTCATCTCACCCAGAGGGTCACAAGGGACCTCAGCTCGTCCAAGTCCCTCATTTTCCAGGGGGTAAACTGAGATGCAAGGAGGCTCAGAGACCTGCCTCAGGTGAGCCATCTAGCAAGTGTTTGAAGCAAGGTCCTCTAACCCCAGGGTAGGAGGAGGACCTGAGTGACCAGAAGAGGGAGAGAGATGGAAGCCAACGCTGTTCTCTAGACAAGGCTAGTATGGAGCCAAAGAGCTGAAATCAAAGGCTGGCATCGCCTTTGTGGAATCTTGCGCCGATTTGGGGCCACTGGTAAAAGATTTTTATTTCTTTTGGAAGTATCTGGGGTCTAGCTGGTATCTGGTCAAGATTCTCCCTCCATAGGGACTTTCTTGTGTTCTGGAAGGAATCAAAAGAACCTTTTTTTTAAAAATTGCATGCTTCATTCAGTGCTCCCAGAATCCAGGACTTCATGGGCTAGAGTCACTTTCTAAATGACCTGGTAGATAGAGGATTGGACTTGGAGACAGAAAGTCCTGAGTACAGATTTGGCCTCAAACACTCACTCTTTGTGTGACTCTTTGCAAGTAAATCAACCTTTTTGGGCCTCATTTTCCTCATCTGTAAAATGGAGATAGTCATAAGTACCTAGGGTGGTGGTTATGGAAAAACAAAGGAGATGATAAAAAAAATAAAGCACAGTTTGTTATTCATTCATTTTAATTGTGTTTGAGTCTTCCTGACCTCATTTGGGGTTGTCTTAGCAAAGATGCTGGAGTGGTTTGCCTTGTCCTTCTCCAACTCATTTGACAGATGAGGAAACTGAGGCAAATAGGGTTAAGTAAAGACTTGCCCAGGGTCCCACTGCTAATAAGTGTCTGAGACCAGATTGAATTCAGGTCTTCCTGACTACAGGCCTGACACTCTATCTTAGCTACCAAAGGGTTATGTAGATGCTAATTATTTATTGATTTATCTATTCATTGATTCATCCATTTATTATTATTATTATTTAAAACCCTGACCTTCCACCTTAGGATAAATATTGTTTATTGGTTCTAGGGCATAAGAGTGGTAAGGGCTAGGCAATGGGGCAAGTCAAGTGACTTGCCCAGGATTACACAGCTAGGAAGTGTCTGAGGCCAAATTTGAACCCAGGACCTTCCATCTCCAGGTCTGGCTCTCAATCCACTGAGCCACCCAGCTGCCCCCTCATCCATTTATTATTAACCAACATTTTGCAGATGGAGAAACTGAGGTCCAGTGACATGCTCAAGGTCACTTCAGGGAGAATAGTAGGGTTCAAAAAATAGGATTCAAAATCAATTTTGGGAGATAGAGGACATGTTGGGGACTAAACTCTTCCTCTCAGTTTTGTAGGGTCAATCACTTTGTCTCAGCTCCAGGGTAGCTATACTGAATGTTCCTGGGCATCTGAGGTATTTTCTCTCCCCTCCTCCCTTATCCTCCTCATATATGTATACATGTGCACATACAAACACACATATACCCATCCCTCCCATGTTCAGATTGGAACCAGGATCCAACCAGGAGCTTATTCTTGGCATGGTGGGGAAGGATCCAAAGCTTGGAACAGAAAACTACCAGGTAATTTACAGTATTCATTACTATTTGTGGTCCATGTTTATTTTGAACCCTTTGCCCCTTTCGATTTCCAAAAATGGTGCTAGAGGCTATTTTGGGAGCATCGAGCCAATAGTGACTTTTTCCTGGAAAAGACTGATTCTTAGTTCTGCCATCTTCCTCCAGGTCAGACTCTTAATCCAGCCCTAAAAGAAGGCAGAGCCAGTTTGGCCTTTCCTGAGTCTTTCCACTCACAATTCATTTCAATTCAATTCAACAAACCTTTATTATTATCAGTAGTACAAATGATGCTAATAATTAGCTTCTACATTTTGGCAGCTGGGATAAAGTGCCATATCTAGAGTTAGGAAGACCTGAATTCAAATCTGGCCTCAGACACTTACTATCTGTGTGACCTTGGGCTAGTCACTTGACCCTATTTGCCTCAGTTTCCTCATCTGTCAGATGAGCTGGAGAAGGAAATGGCAAACCACTCCAGTACTTTTGCCAAGAAAACCCCAAATGGGGTCATGGAGGCAGAAAGACTTGGATCCCATCTGAGCTGATGATTAACTACGAGACCCAGAATCAATCCCTTAATCTCTCTTCATCTTGGTTTCCATCTCTGTAATGGGAGGGTTGAAGTCAATGATGCTACAGCTTCCTCTCAGCTCTCAATCCTTGGCTCTGTGATTCTACCATTCAGTGTAGCACTTGAAGAGGGTATGTTGGGGCAGTTAGGTGGCTCAGTGGGTAGAGCACTAGGTCTTGAATCTGGAGGACCTGAGTTTAAATAGGAACTCAGACACTTCCTAGCTGTGGGACCCTGGCAAGTCACTTAACCCCATTTCCCTAGCTCCTGCCTTTCTCTACTGAAGTTGTCATTAAGATAGAAAGTAAGGATTTAGAATGAAAAGAGAGATAATGTGATTAGCCAGCTTCTGAGTCAAAAAACCTAGCTTCCGAGTCCTTCTGGCTCTCTGATTCCAAGCATCTTGCCTCACCTCTCAGTTTCCCAGGCAACTGTCTTTCACTGTAAGCTGTGCTCAGCAGAGAGACAACCTTGTTGTAAAGGGCTTTTGTGGAGCTTGTAATTCAAAGGCTGTGATGTTCATTGAGACTTGGCATGATGGATGAGATGGATTATAGAATCACAGAATTTGAGAGTTGGAAGGGACCTCAGCAGCCAGCTCATCTAACACATACCTAAAAGGAAGCCCGATCTTGAGTCTCCTCTAGGCAAAAAGGGTCAGCTTCTTCAACTAATCCTTACATGTCATGGACCCAGTGCCCTCCCCTGTCCTCATTATCATCCCTTGGACATTCCCCAGGAATGGTCCCTCTCAATTCATGTCCTTCTAAAATGTGGTACCCAGAAAGACACACACACACTCAACTTAGGATGTGGTCTAACAGGGGCAGAATGCAGTGGATCCATGATGTTCTTATTCTTGGAAGTTCTGCCTCTCCTTATCTTTTGTGGTGACTACTACTACTGGATCCCACTACTGGATCATTTTTATTTTTATTTTATTTTATTGATTAATTAAGAAAATTCTTCTATGGCTCCATGATTCAAGTTCTTTCTCTCCATTCCTCTAATCCCCCTTGCACAACCAATGAGTAATTCCACTGGATTTTACAGGTGTCATTGATGAAGACCTATTTCCATATTATTGATATTTGTACTAGGATGATCATTTAGAGTCTACATCCCCAATCATATCCCCATCTAATCATGTGATCAAGAAGTTTTTTTTCTTTGTTATCTACTCCCACGGTTCTTTCTCTGGGTGTGGATACTCATTTTTATTTTTAAAACCCTCACTTTCTGTCCTAGTACAAGTCTAAGACAGAAGGGCAAGGACTAGGCAAATAAGTGACCTGCTTGGGGTCACACATCTACAGAATATCCAAGTCCAGATTTGAACCCAGGACTACTAGTCTCCAGGCTGACACTCTATGCACTGTGCCACCTAGCTGCCCTCTTAGGGTTTATGATGACCTTGTAATCCTTTACGACAGTAATGTCAAACTCAAACAAAAACAGGGCCATTAATCTTTCCAACTGAGGACTGAATACTGACTTTTTAAAAAATATATAATGTTATCCATATTATATTATAGTTTTATTCATTATATTTAGTTAGTTTTTTAAATATTTTAAATAAATATTTAGTATATTTAAACATAATATTATTTTATTAAATATTTCCTGATTATATTTTAATCTAGTTTGTCTAGTCATGTTTAATACCTCGTCTCTAAAATACCCTGGTGTTTTCAAGAAAAATTGCTGACTCACCATGTGCCTTCCTCATCTCTTTTCTTGTGTTGTTGATTTTTTGAATACAAGCATAAGACTTTACATTTTTTCTCTGTTAAATGTAGCCTAATGCTTTGGTTTGACCAGATGTTTTAAATATGCATATATTGGGTGGTTCAGTAGATGGAGAGCCCGAACTGGAAATGGGAAGTGCTGAGTTCAAATTTGACCTCAAACATTTCCTATCTGTTCGTTACTTAACCCCACTTGCCTAGCCCTTACTGCTCTTCTGCCTTGGAACTCATTCTTAGTATTGATTCTAAGATAGAAGGTAAGAGTTTTAAAAAAGATGCGTATGTCACCATCTAATGTCTTAGCTTCCCCCCTCGCTTTATGCCATCTGTACTTAGGAGTCCTCCTAGGTGAATTCCAGTCTTTTCTCTGCTATTAAGTGTGTCTGGGCTATTAAGTGTATCTGGCCTTCCAAATGGCTTAGCTTGCTGATATATTAAATGTGAGCTGTAACGTTGGTCTTTCCCCCTGCCTCTAGAGGTTCTTGGCAAAAATGAATGATGTAAAAGATCACCCATTATAGGAGGAACAATATTGTAACAGAAAGAGAATGATGGACTCAGAATCTGGAAGAAGTAGATTCAAATTCTAACTCTATCATTTAACTAATTTTATAATAATGGGAAAGTTTTTTTTAATCTCTCTGAGCCTGTTTCCTCATCTGTAAAATGGGAATAATAATAGCTATAGTATCTGCCTTGAAAGACTGATATGAGGATCAATTGAAACATCTACAAATTCTAAAGCACTTATCAAAAATGATGATGATGATGATGATGATGATGATGATGATGATGATGATGATGATGATGATGATGTCGATGATGTTCTTCTTCCAGGCACCCAGGCATAATACTTTGAAGTTCTTTTGTGTGGGTAAGGAAGTCAATGGCTTACTCCCACCATTTCTACCTTAATCATGCCTCTCTATTTCTATTTCTAAAACCTAATTCCTGCCCTCATTTGCCTTTGCCTAAACCATCTAGTGAATAAAATAGAAATCCCTGATCCCAGCATTCCAGACCCTTTTCAGTCTGGCACTAACTCTGCAGTCTGTCCTTATCTCTTGCTCCTCCCCTCCATATGTGCCATTTCAGTCAAACAAGACTAAGTCAGTATCTTCCCATTATCATCCTGCCCTCTTGCACACATGCCTTTGTTCTCATCATCACCTTTACCTAGAATGAACTATTCTCTTTCCCTCTGTTCAAGTTCCTCCCTTCTCACAAGACTCAACTAAGATTTCCACCTCCTTCTTGAAGCCCTCCTTTATTAAGTAAAGATGTTTTATGGGGGCCGTGGGTTTCCAAGGCTGTCCTCTGTACCCTGCTCCCCCAATTTCTCCTAGAGTCATAAATGCTTCCAGTCTGTGTAAAAGAGCTGGGGGTCAACTTAGTTCACCACTTTTCTCCTCTTCCCCCTAACCTCCCAAGCTGGAAGTGATTTCTTCCCCTTCATATTCCCTGTATTTACCTTGCTCATTCTTTATTCCATTTATGTCATTCTTCTGACCCATAAACATTTATTTTCCTCTTTTGCCCCATTAGACGGAATTTCTTTCTTTATTTTAATATATTATTTTTTCGATTTCATGTAAAAGCAGTTTTTAACTTCATTAAAAAAAAACCCTTACCTTCCATCATAGAATCAATACTATATATTGGTTCTAAGGCAGAAGAGTGGTAAGGGGGTCAAGTGACTTGCCCAGGGTCACTCAGTTAGTAAGTGTCTGAGGCCCGATTGGAACCTAGGATCTCCCTTAATTTCATTTTTTACAATTTTGAGTTTCAGATTTTTCTCCCCTTCTTCCTCCACCCCCTTGATAAGGCTGTCCTCTGTGCCCTGCTCCCCCAATTTCTCCTTGTGTAGTCATAGAAAACACACTTCCATATTAGATTATAAACTTCTTGAAAGCAGTCCTACACAAATCCTTATATTCCCAGCATTGAAAAAACTTCCTTGTCCACTAGATACAATTAAGAAGTCGGTTAGTTAAAAGAGAATGAATAAATTAATTAGTTCAGTGTTTTTTTGGGGGGGATCTAAAAGAATTGTTGACTATAAGCTTCTTGAAGGCAGAAGGCAAGTTTCTTCTTTTGTCTTTGCATCTCTACTTAGTATAGTGCCTGGCACATAGTAAGCCATTCATAAGGGCCTGCTAAATTAATAAATGAATAGTAATGAAAGTTTAATTGTACCAGTAATAATAAAAACAACTGGCACTTATATGGCTCCTTAAGGTTTACACAGTGTCTGACATATATGATCTCAATTAATCCCATTGACTGTCAGCAATATTCCACTGATTTTCATTCCATTGTTTGCTCAGCACATACTTTTAATTATTTAATATGTATCATGTCCACATTCTACATTCCCATGATGTGGTGTTCTTTGACAATTAAACATCTGCTTAGCCTGTATTCCTAAATATTAATGATGGGTTGGCTTAGAATTATAGAATCTTAAAGTTGGAGCCAATAGGAGAGGTCTTCTACATGAAACCATTTCCTGTTCCCCTCTAATTATTAGTTCCTCCCATCCCACTCAGTCAACAGGGGAGCACAGTGGATAAAGCACCAGGTCTAGACTCAAGAAGATCTGAGGGTCAAATCCAGTCTCAGGCAATTATTAGCTCTATGACTTTGGACAAGTCCCTCAACCTCAGTTTCCTCAACTGTAAAATGGGGATAATATCCACTACTTTTTAGAATTATTGTGAGGATCGAATGTGTTAATAATTATAAGCTTTTAGCATCATGCCTGGCCCATAGTAAGTCCTATATAAATGTTAGTTATAATAATAATAACCATTATTTTTATTAAGTGCCTACTATGTGCCAATTACTTTGTGTCTATTTCTATATACTTCAATATGTATATGTTGTCTCTGTCTTGGCTAGACTATAAGTTCCTTGAGGGCAGAAACTGTTTTTAGTTTGGCCTTTGTCTTCCTAGAACCTTGGACAGTGCCAAACCCCAGTAGACCCTTAAATGTTCATGGATTGACTGAATCAAGTGCAAATACTTACCCCATTTAGAAAAGTCACCCTGGTGTTTGTTTATAAAATTCCACTGGCAGGGAATGTATGACTTTGTAGAACAACCCTTTCCATTTGGAGACAGCTGTAATGATTTGAAAATTCTTCTTTGTCTTTAGCCAAAACCTACCTCTCTATTGTCTTTACCCATTGGGATGCAGTCTGCCATCTGGAGTTACCAAGGCTATGTCTAGTCTCTCTTCCACATGGCAAGCATTCAAATATTTTGAAGCAATACAAATTGATTTTTTAAAAACCCAAATGGAAAACTTCATGTTTATCCCTATTAAATTTCATCTTATTGCTTTTGATCCCTGGTCCCAGCCTGTTGAGATGGCTTTGACTATTGACTTTTTTTTCCCCATTATCAGCCAGTCTTCCCAACTTCATGTCATTTGCAGACTTGCTAAGCAGCCTTTCTAGAGCCTCATCCAAAAAGTTGCTTCTAATGGCATATGGCAGATCTCTAGAGACTTAGCTCGGGAATGCCATCAGCTTATTTCTTAGTACCTTTTGGATACATCAGCCATGCCTAGATCTACCTAACTATGCTCATACCAACTTTCATCCCTCCATTAGACTTAGCCTGATGTCTTACCAAAAACTAGATGGATTATCACAAATAAGGGATGGTTTAGCATCAGAAGGCCATAGATTTAGAGCTGGGAGAGACCTTAGAGGTTATCCATTCTACCTTCTTCATTGTGTATGTGTGTGTATATATATATATATTTAGCATATATATTTAGTATATATAGTATATATATATACATACATATATATATATATATATAGTTAGTAAGGATCAGAGGATCTTAGATCTAGAGTCTACAAATAAGTCACTTGGGCATTAAGCACCTGAGGCAGGTTTCCTGCCTCCACATCCAAGGTCCTAGCCACTATGCTCCCTACCTCTCTGGACAGAGCCAAGATTCAAGCCAGTGCCTCGGACTCCAAAATTAACTCTCTTTCCATTACAACAAGCTGTATCACTGAACCAAATGGCCTGGGATGATGACCCACATCGGCACCATTGATTGGTGCCCTTTGGGTTCCACAGGAGTCAGCCCTTTCTCAATCAATGGTGCGATTCCATAGATGTTCCTGCCCTGACCTTTGACAGGCAACTTGGTTAAAAGAGAGATTAGCAGGCCATTAACACCTAATTGAGGCTTTTTCCTCTTCCTTAATTAGAATTGGAAAGAGCACTTGGTCAGACCTATGATGTAGGAATTCTACTTTGGCAGCTGTTTGGAGGCTGGATAGGGAGGGGACAATCTGGAGGCTGAGGACCAATTAAGAGACCATTATAATTGTCAAGGTGCAGAGTAATGAAGTTTGGAACTAGGACAGTGACTGTGTCAATAGAGATCCAATAACATGTTAGTCCATAAGCCTTTATTAAGTGTTTGAGTTCACTGGCTCATGGATCTAAAGCTAGAAGGACCTTTAGAGCCCAGCTAGTCTAATACCCTTATTTTGCATATGAGGAAATTGAGGCAGGGAAAAGTTAATTGACCTCCCTAGGATTAGTAACAAGATTTGAATTCAAGTCTTCCTGAGTACTAGTCAGTCAGTCTTTTTATTCATGATGGCAGCTGAGCAAGTATGGAGAAAGGGTCATAGGATTATAGAATCTTCCCTCTTGGGCTAGAAGACTCTCTGAGGCTCTATAGTCTAGTCCCCCTTTTTTTACAGTTGAACCTATAGAAGTCCTCAGATCATAGAGCTAGAAGAGCCCTCAGAGACCATCTAGTCTAACTTCTCCTTTTATAGAAGAGGAAACCGAGGTCCCAAGAAGTTACAAAAGTATTAAGTACCAGAGGAGTGATATGAATGTAGGTCTCTTGACTCCAGAGCAAGGGCTATTCCCCCTGGACTCCATTGTGAGGCATGTCAAGGAATTAGAATCATCATTATAAACATGCTGGTTCCCACACAGCTAAGAGTAATGACTCAGGTGAATTCTAAGAATCCTAACCTCATTGATCCTGGGATGCTCACCACCTTGTTTTCCCAAGGATAGTGCTGGGTATGCCTGGGGCATCGTTGATTACACGAACTCTCTCCCTCTCCCTCTCTCTTTCTGTCTGTCTGTCTCTGTGTCTGTCTGTCTCTGTCTGTCTGTGTCTGTCTGTCTCTCAGCTGTGTGTAATAAAACCTAGAATACTTTTCACACCAGGGTATGATATTAAGCTCCAAAAGTCCAGCAGGTCCCATAAATATCAGAACAGCTTATAAGAGGTGAAAGGGGAGATTTATATTGCTGAAATATTATGCTCGAGTTACCCTTGAATTTGTCTGTTCATTCTTTCCTCATACAGAATTCAAAGAAAAAATGGACCCTGTAAGATCATTTTCATTGAACAACACTCATTCCATTGTCACTTATCATTAATGGTACCTGCTCCATGCAGATTCTCTTGCTAGGTGGCACACATTTTAAATAAGACACAATCCCTGCCCTCATAGAGCATATCATCTCTTCTACGTAGTGAAGAAGGCGCTGTGTGCAAAGAAGGATTGAAAGACTCAAAAGAGAGGCGAGGTACACACATTTTCGGGCCATCTCCATCCCAAATGTTCATACAGGCTATTTGTGCCCAACTTGTGGTAGAGTTTTCTGAGATTGTATTGATCCAATCAGTCACCATCAGACACACTCTACCCTTCCATTGTGAGATCTTTTTGGTCTTCTTCAAGTGTGAAGGACAATAATGAACAAATTTAAAACTTGAAATGGGATTCTAGGTTGCCATAAGAGTTCTAGAAGATACAGCTAAGGGTTGTTTCAAAATTCATATTCTAATTGATTAATCCATTCCCTTATGCTGGGGTTAAAGGAAATCTTTCTCAATTCATCAAATATGAGAAGTAGTGCTAGCTCCTTCCTATCCCTCTTGACTAGCTCCTACTTTGGTGCTTTAAAGCATCTGAGACCTCAAGAATATGGACACTCCCATATCAGTTCTGATAGCCATTTGTTCATGCCATCTCCTCCTGCGTCAACATTTTCCAAGTTCTTTGAATATCAAGGAGACCCCATGGGACTAGGGGACTTTTTTTGGTAAATCTTTTAAGATTTTTTGGATATTACTGCAACATTTCTTGTCTTCTTCTTGGCATAGGACCAACCCATTTCTTTTTCATGATATGTGTCTTGAATATTTTCTTTTAGGTCACTTTTTGCTTCTAAGTCATCATTGAATACATAGGATATCGGTGATATTGGGCAACATGGACACTCCCAGTGTGGGAACTCTCCGCCAACATAGATAGCACCTTAGTAGATTAATTTTAGGAAGTTCCCCGAGTTAATTGTTTTGGTCAGAACCACACAACTATTGAATGTGAAAGGCAAGATTTTAATCCAACCCTTCCTGATTCCAAGTCCAATGCACTAACCACCATAGCATAATGTAACCCTGGGAAAGTCATTTAACCTCCTCATGCTTTAGGCATTTCTAAGAGAAGAGTTCTTTTTTTCCCTTTTAATTAAGAATTAGGAAATCATTAACAAATGTACTTTCTATAAACAGAGAAGGCTAGAGAAGAGTGTATTATAAATGAAAACATGAATTTATTATATATAACTTTCAATATGGCATAGGTAAAAGAGAGACAGAGAGAGAAATTTAATGCAGTACTACCAACCTAACCCCACTTACCTGAGTTCCTTTCTAAACTGCCTTTTCCCTTCTTTTGTATATTTTCTTTCTTTCTTCAAGATAGGAGTTCTTAACCTGGGATCAGTCAGTAAATAGCTCTCAGAGGATCTATGAATTGGGATGGGAAAATAGTATCTTTATTTATACTTTTATTGAAATTTGTCAATTCCTTCAATTATGAATTTTAAAAAATCATTATTCTGAAAAAGGGGTCCATAGACTTTACCAGATTGCCAAAGGTGTGTGTGTGTGTCTAGAAAAAGGAGAGTGTGTTACTTGGTTGCTCTAGGACTTGCAGAGAATGTTCTACATATAAGAAATTTCATAATAAAGGAATTCCCTATATTTATGAAATCATAGTTTCAGCCCCTATTTTACAAATGAAGAAAAGAAACTGAGACTTAGAGAACCTCATTTGTCCATATAAAATGCTGTGCAAAACTTTAAGCAACATATAAATGTGAATTAATATTATTACTAAGGAAAAAGTTATTCTGCTGCTACATTAAAAAAGTTTTAGTCATGAATAGATGCTATATTTTATCAGTCTTTTTGCTGCTATACTGATTATTGTTATACATTGTTATACTGATGCATTTTATGGTTTTTCTTCCAGCGTGATTTATTATATTGATGGTTTCCCTAATATCAAACCAGCCTTGCATTCTTGATATAAATCCCACTTAGCTATCATAAATAATATGTTTTATAGACTGCTATATCCTGTTTATGCATGTTTTATTTAATATCTTTGTGTCAATATCCATTAGTGACTTTGGCCTGTGGTTTTATTTGCAGCTTTATCTCTGCTAGACCTGGGGATCAAACCCAAGTTTTCCTTGTTAAAAGAACTATAATGGGCTTTCTTTATATTCTGAAACAGTCTATAAAATGTAAGTCTGACATGATCTGAGACAGTTTGGGAAGAATGCTCTGACTGTTTGGTTCTACTATCATTTTTATAAGGCTGTTCACTGTTGGTTTATATGATTTCTTCTTACATATATATATATATATACATACATATACTTAGATGATCTTTTTCCTTTTTGTCAGCTGGGTATTTTAGAAATTTTTTTCCATTCATCTATTTCTTTTATGCTCTCAAATTTATTTGCATAAAACTGCTTAGTAATCTCTGATCTTTTTTTTCACTTCTAATCTTGATAGCTTGCGTTTTCTCTGACATTTTTTATTAAATGTGTTAGTTTTTAAAATCAGTTTGATTTTCTTTCAAAAAAATAGCTTTTGGCTTTACTTATACTTTCAATTATTCTTTTGTTCTCTCCTTGATTAATTTCTGCCCTGATTATCTTCATTTCTCTCATGTATTACTTTGCCCCTTTTCTAATTTCCTTAAACACCAACAACTCAGTGGGTTAAGTCTTTCTTTTTTCTAGTTAATATAGATAGTTGACATTCTAAGTCTGTCTCTGAGTATAATTTTGACTACAATTCATGGATTTTGAGATGTAGTATTTGTGTTGCTACCTTCAAGATGACCCATTACTATATTTTATAGTGTCATTTTTTCCTGTCATTGATTAAAAAATTTCCTACAAATTTTAATCATGTTATTATCATTGTTGCATCCATAATTTTTAACAATACCATATAAAACTTCTTTCTCAACCTATGTAGGATTTCTCTATTATCAATAACAGAATCAATTCTGTCAAAATTCAGTATTCACTTTTATTTTTTTTTAAACTCTTACTTACCTTCAGTCTTGGAATCAATACTGTGTATTGGCTCCAAGGCAGAAGAGTGGTAAGGGCTAGGCAATGGGAGTTAAGTGACTTGCCCAGGGTCACACAGCTGGGAAGTGTCTGAATCCAAATTTGAACTCAGAACCTGAATCTTCTTGACTACAGACCTAGTCCTTATAGCTGCCCCAAACCTAATATCAGAATCCTATAAAGGATTTTCTCTTCCATGCTGTTAGAGAAGCAGCATGATAAATTGAATAAAATACTATATTAGAAACCAAGTAAGTCTTGGGTTCAAATCCTGCCTCTCAGTATGACCCTAGGCAAAACTGAGTCTCAATTTCCTTAACATGCAGAATAAGAGCATTGGACTAGATTGCCCCAGTAGGACCCCAGCTCTCAGTCTGTGTTCTAATATGCCTATTTTCTGTTGCTTGAAATTCAATGATATCTCTATCCCTTTGTCAAAGATAATACCCTCAGTAGAGCCATTATCCCCTCTCCTCTCTGGCTACCTTTACTATTTTCTGTGTTTATCTGTAATACCCCTGAAAGCATATTGTCATATATCTTTCTGCCCACTTCCCGCTCCCCCTCTCCAAGTGATATAAATTACTGTAGCATTCAGTAAATTAGCCATTACAATACTCCGATTATTTTTATTACCCTGTGGAGGCTTTTCAATTAAGATAAATATTAGTTAATCACAGTTGACTCCTATCTGATTTTCTAAGTACTTAACACTTCAGAATATTTCATAATCTTGGTTCTAAGGGCTATTTTGTAATGGCAAAAGGGGGTTCTTTCTGAGATTTTCCCCCCTTTTCATTAGTCTTTTCATTTTCAAACAGAATTTGGATTTGCTTGGAAATTGATTATAGAATATGTATTTTTAACATTTTATATATCCTATGTTTCAAAATTCCTGATGTTTTGTTTTGTAGAATAATACAGCAAAAAGTTGGTCTCTTTCTTCTTTTGGGAGGCTTGAAAGATGTTTTAATTTGTCGTTATGTTTTTGAAGTTTGATGATGATAGATAGACCTGGCAATTTGTAAGTTTCTCTTTGTTGATACTCCCTTGAGCCTTTTGATGTCCAGATTGTCATTTGTTATTTTTAATTCAGAGAGATATTTTAGATCAATTTCCTGAAAAATAGATCAGACTATTTTTGCCTATCTTTTCCAGGAACTCAATCATTCTGGGGTTTCTTCTCTTTGATATGGCCTCCAGATCCTTCACTTTCATCAGTAGTTTTCTAGTCTTTTTTCCATCTGACTTATTTTCTGAGTTTGTTCTTCTATTTCAGCTTCCATCCTTGTTGTCATCCATTGCTTGAATCCTCCTTAGGTGTTCATCTCTTTCCCAAGACCCAGACCCTCATCTCCAACTGATTGCCAAGTACCTCCACCAGCATCGGGCATTTTTCATTCTTGTCCAGCTCTTTGTGACCCCATTTGGAGTTCTCTTGGCAAAGATGATGGAATGGTTGGCCATTTCTTTCTCCAACTTATTTTACAGATGAGGAAACTGAGGCCAACAGGGTCAAGTGACTTACCCAGGGTCACCCAGCTATTAAGTATCTGAGGTCAGATTTGAACTTAGAAAGATGAGTCTATCTACTGAGCCACAATCTCCATTTAGCTGGCCCAAAGGCACCTCAAAACTCAAGGTATCCAAAATGGAACTCATTTTATTTCTCCCTAAACTACTGGCCTTCCAGATTAAGAACCTTGGCGTTATCCTTATTTTTCCTTCCCTTTCTTCCCCTCTATAGCCTATCAGGTATCACCGCTCATCGGTTTTACCAAGGAAACATTTCTTAAGAATTTGCTGAGTGCCTGGCATTGTACTTGGTGCCAGGAATATAAAGAGGTAGACCTGTGACATGAGTCTGACCATATCATTCCTTAGGAAGGTCCAGGGGCTCCTCATTGCCTTTGGAATAAAATACAAGCCTTCCATAGTCTATCATATGTCCTACCATCTTAAGATTGGTCTGGAAGGGAGCGTATGTCTACAAGTTAAATAATTTGCCCTTCCCTAGTGAGCTATTTTAATCTCTTGCTTCTTGCTGTGATTGATCCTTTATTTGTAAAGCATGGTGACTTCTAATTGGAATCCCCACTCCACTCTGACCCCTAGATCTTTTTCTTCAGCCCAAGCACACAGCTCATTTCCACCTTATTTCCACCAATTTCTTTGACCCATCTCTTCCATGCACATCCATACCATCAGTCTTTCATGTTTCAGACAAGGATGGAGGGTAGGCTTAGCATATCTGGGATCAAGAGTTCCAAGCAATGTGTTGGAGCAAGAACTATAAAAGAGTCTCTTCTGACAACCCTTTTTCTAGTGGAAAGACAGGGAAAGAGCAGGGGAAACAGAGAATACCAGAAGAGGAGAGAATTTCAGCGGGTTGAAGGATCATGGATTTAGAGCTGGAAGCAATTTTAAAGATAATCAAGTCCAACCCCCCATTTTACAGTTGAGGAAACTGAGACCCACCCAGGGACATTACATTACTTTCCCAGGGTCACACAGAGAGTATCTGAGATGGGGTTCAAACCACAGCTCTTTCTGAGGCCAAATCCAGCCACTATACCAGGTCTTTGAATCTGACCACTAAAGGAAGGAAATGGGCATTTATTAAGCACCTTCTATGTGCCAGGCAGTGTGCTAAGCAGTGTATATATATATATGTATATATATATATAAAATCTCATTTGATCTTCAGAACATCAAATAATAATTATATAATGTTTTATTAGCATAACATTTTTAAATTATTTAATATGTAAAACAAAATATAATATTACATACTTAGAATTATATTTATATATGTTATATATTCTATAAATATACCATATACGATCATATATTTGCATATATTGTACATAGAATCACATATATATAAGCCATATAATATGTGTGCTATATATAAGACTATGCCTAAGTATCCATTGTGTGCCTGTGGTTGCACTTATTGCTGGGAGGAGACACAAAGTTTAGACAAAACAGAATCTCCCCCTTCCCAAATTTGTAATCTAAAAGGAAAAGCATCTACCCATACAAAGAAGGGTAATATACAATAGTTCATTCATTTCTTCATTGGGTCGTTTACCCAAAATAGAATCTTGGTTCCTTAAGGAAAGTCTGGGTGGTTCAGAAATGGTAGCGTTCCATGATTGATGTGTAGTAGAAATCTTGGTACCACGTGCTCATACTTGTACACCCATATAGGAGAATGCTAGATGGGACAGGGGATAGAGGGCTGGACTTGGGATCAGGAAGACCTGAATCCAGATCCTACCTTAGACACTTACTAGCTGTGTGATCTTGAGCAAGTCATGTAATGTCTCTTTAACTGATCTCTGCCTCAGTTTCCTCATCTGTAAAATGAATATAATAATAATAGTACCAACCTCTCTGGGCTGTTGTGAGGATCAGATATGATAGCATATGTACAGTCCTTTGTCAAATTTATGGCACTTTATAAATATTGGTCATTATTAGTTTTTTCATGTGAATGCATTTATATTTCGTAGGAAGTATTCCCTAAAGTGATTAGGGAACATCTTCTCCCCTTTGTCCCAACACACACACACACACACACACACACAATGGTGGAACACTGGCTTTGGAATCAGAAGTTTTGTTGTTGTTCAGTCATGTTTAACTCTTCTGGTACTCATTTGGAGTTTTCTTGGCAAATATACTAGACTGGTTTGCCATTTCCTTCTCTGACTCTTGACAGATGAGGAAACTGAGGTAAGCAGGGTTAAGTGACTTGCCCAGGATCACTCAACTAGTAAGTGTCAGAGGCCAGATTTGAACTTGAACCATAGTGATTCCAGGTCTGGCACTCTATCCACCGAGTCCTCTAACTGCCTCCATTTCAAATCCTGGATCTTCTACTTCATCTAATGCGGGACGTTGAGGGAATGAATTGCCCTCTCTGGGACTCAGTTACCTGATCTGTAAAATGGATGACTTCTGAGGTCCCTTCCAGCTCTAAATTTATGATCCTGCGACCATGATGGCCCTCAGACCTACCTCCTTGCCCATTCCTTCTTCTCAGGAGGGACTGGTGGGGGAAGTTGTTGCCTGCTTGTTTTCCTGGGAAAGAAACATTCCAGAAGCTTGTAACTTGTCATTCAAGTCTCTCCTCCATGCTAATCGCACTCAATTGCTTTATTTATTTTTAATACCCGTGGAACACGAAACAAAAAGCTGCGTGTTGGCTTGGGGCTGGCTTCTTTGCTAATGAGGGATTGAGCTTTCAGAAGGGTTAGCCCGAAAACTGGTTACAAAAAACAGAACAGAAAGGGAAAAAAAAACCCTAGTTCCTATTAGAGAAAATTGGACTCCATTGGGAACAAAGGGGTTATTGAGCTGACCAGGTGAGAGGTGGGAGACTTCTAGGGAAGGGGGATGGAGATTAACCTACCCAATAATATGGCATTGTGCGTGCCCCCATCCCGCTGCGGAGCCACTGGGAATTTATATTAAACGAGGCAGGATGGATTATTGGCCCCATTGAGAGTGACAGACTCCAAAGAGGAAGAGTGTTTGATCGACCTCTGGCAGGTAATGAGGTGTTTCCAGCAGGAATTAAGTTTAAACCTTTCAAAGTTCATAACAGGAATGGGAGTTAAGGTGGGATGGGGGTAGTCAGAGAAGGAGAGGGAGAATTGGACCCGAGAGCAAAAATAACCCCTTAACAAGTCACCCAATGCTTGATTGCACCATCCATCAATCCCTAAGCATTTATGTATTAGGGGGATGATTGGAGAGGCAGCCAAGAAGCCAGAAAGAAGTGAATTCAAGTCTCCGCTCTGACCCTTCCTGGCTGTGTGACCCTCAGTGTCCAGGGCAACTTTTTATGACTGAAATAAAGAGGGAGATCCCAAGCTGCATCGGCAGGATTTTGCTCCACCAGGAAAATCTTGTCCCCTGTCCCCATCCTGATTCCATGCCAGGTACTGCCCCAGGGGCCGAAGGTATGAGGAAAAATTAAAATAAAAAAATTATAATTTTAAAAAATTTTTAAATGAAAAATTTAGGGGTCTTGCAATCTCATGAGGGAGAGCACCCTATAAATACAGACTCGATCATGCAAAATGTTGTCCCACGTGTGTTGCGGTCTGAAACCTGACTGGCAGAGGGAAAACCAAGCTTTCTGAGAGATCCGGAACAACCAAACAGAGGCCATCTATGTTTCTGGTAGTTAGTCATTCAACAAGCATTTATTATGAGCCAGGAACTGTGCCAGGCTCTGGGGATACTTTGTACTTTGCAAAGCTTAAAGTACCACATAAATGTTGCTATTATTATCATCTCCAGCCCCTTCATTTTATCTGTGGGGAAACTGAGGCCAGGGTTGTGAAGTAATTGGTCCAAGATCATACAGGTCTAATCAGAGATAGGATTTGAACTCCTATCCTTTGGCTCCACAGAAAGCACACCACTTCCCTTTGTATACCCCACTCTCTCTTCTTTGTGCACCTACTGCTTTGACAGCATTTCTAGATTATCTTGGATGTGTGCATGTTTTAATCAGCCTTTATCTTGCTTCCCCATGGTTCTCTTTGACCCACATATTCATTTGGGTTTAGATAGGAAGGTTTGGGGCTCATGGGAACCCTCAACACAGAACCCTTTACCAGTGGAACATGGCAATGGACATGGGGCTCCATCCCAATTCTGGGAGGCAAGCCTGGCTCCAAAAACCAAATCTGCCTGAGATCTGTGAGCTGGGCACCCCCAGAAGACTGGGGGCCAAGCTGACTCTGACCCGTGGCCGGAAACAGATTCGTAACATTTCCCCCCCCTTTCAAAGCATGTTCTATATGAGTAACACATAACCAAACACAGACACAAGGAAAACAGAGATCCACCCAATGGAAAACTTAATCAGCCTCCGGGCATGCCACTGGCCAGGACTAGGAGCAGTTCCCAGATAACGCCCAGTTCCTTAGTGCCCGTCAGGGGAAGAGTGGGAAGAAGAGGGACCTCCCTATGCCCCTGGGCTTCTCACCTTCACCCCAAGCATCCTCCTTTGCCTGTTGTCTGTAGATCCAGACTGGCCTCCCACCCCTCTCTCTTTCTAAAGGGGAGGACTTCAGACGGCACCCCTGATTTCCTCTGACGGGTCTGCTGGGAATGGAAGCCTTCCTTCTCTTTGAAGAATTCTCTGATTTGATAAGACAGACTTTAGAGCCTAAAAATTCCCCATTTAGGTTTTAAAAAGCATTCTTACATGTTCTGAACCTTCGTTGTTCCATCTCTGCTGACGGAGCCAAAGGATCTGGCATGTTTTTGAACGCCCTTTTCCTCCCCATCATCCCCTCTTCCTCTTCACCTCCTCAGTCACCCTCCCCACCCAGGGCAAATAGACACACTAGATCACCTCTCTGTGGGCACAGATTTGGGGAAATAGGTTCTCAGTGTCATACGATGTATTAGACATCAAGTATAATGTCTAATAATAGTTTTAGAGTACAAGAATGTAGGCTCAAATCTCACCTTCAGTGCTTACCACCTGTAAGTACCCCTCCCTGGGACTCAGTTTCCTTATGTGTAAAATGAAAGGATTGGATAAGATGACTTATGAAGTTATAGATGTGACCTTGGTTTGGGGTCTCAGTTTCCCCATCTGTAAAATGAAGTGGGGAGGGGAGACCAGACTAGAAGGCTCCTAAAGGTCCTTCTGGTTCTTAATCTGGAATTCTGTGCTTTTTTCAAATTCTCATTCTACCTCTTACTACCAAAAGGACCTTGAACTGCTTGTTTTCTCCTCTGTAAATTTAGAAAATTAGACTGTATGGCTTCTACAGCTTCCTTCCAGCTTTAGTTCAACTATCCTATGACATTATATTTCTTTTTTTTAATTATTTTTCATTTTAATTATTTTCAATTACATGTAGAAACAATTTTTTTCTGTCATTTTACCATGCAGATCCTCTCCCTCCCCCTTCTTCTCTCCCTTATATCCGTGTGACCCTGAGCAAATCACTTAAATTCTCCAGCCTCAGTTTCCTCCTTTAAAGGGAGGGAGGGTTTGGATTAGATAACTTCTAATAGTCCTTCGATCTCTAAATATGGGATCTATAAGCCTGCTAAGAAACAGAGAGCTCAATTTTGATATGCACGAATTCCCCCTCCCCCCTTGCAGACTCCTCCAGGTCTCATTCTAGAAATATTCCATTTAAATTGATTCAGCCCATCTGAAGCTGAAGAAAGTCTCAATTTGAACATTCTTTTCCAAGAAATGCCATTTTATTCCATTCAAGTCCACCGCTGCTAATGATTAGTGGAATGGGACGAAGGAATGGAAGAATGGCTGTCAGCTGCTAACCCACATCAGACAGGTCCTTGTCATAAAGAGAGAAGGCAAAGGATGGGATGTTCCTGGATTGGGAACAGAAGACTGTTGGAAGCAGTCCTTAATTCCTTGTTTTTGTTTTCCCCAAATGATGAAGTTTTTGTTCTTTTCTCTTCTTGGCTTTTCTTTTTGAAAATCGCTTTGATTCCTTTTGGGTTTTCATCAGTCATCCAATTTCTTGAATCAACTCCTTCCTGGTAACAAAGTAAGACATTTAAACCAAAGTCACCCACGATTATTGTTTCTAGCTTTGGATGTGACATTTTGTAGCTGTAGTCCCCCACTTCTCTATGAAAGGAAGGGAACTGCTTCTCCATCTCTTCTTGTGGTCCATGAACTTGGGGCGGAAAGGCATAAACTTTCCAAAAAAAGTTTCATAACTATTTCAATATAATTATTTCTTTTGTATTTTATGCATTGTGAGAAGGGGTCCATAAGCTTCACCGTACTACCACAGGGGTCTCTGCTACCAAATAGTTTAAGAACTGCTCTTAATGTGCTTTTCATTCACATTTTTGGCGGTTTTGTATATGTTGTTCTTTTAGTTAAGCAAAGCAACTGGTTTCCAACAGAAGCTCTGAGTTCCAATTCTACTTCATTTCTTAGCTGGACCACTCTGGACAAGTCATTTAACCTCTTTATGCCTCAGTTTCTTCATCAATAAAATTGGAATAAAAATAGCACCCACCTCCCAGGGCTGATGTGAAGATCAAGTGATTTTTTAAACCGTAAAGCACCTAGCACAGCGATTAGCACATTGGGTAGAGTGCTGGACCCAAAGAGAGGAAGACTCATTTATCTGAGTTCAAATTTGGTCTCAGAAACTTACTAGCTGTGTGAGTCATTTAACCCTGTTTGCCTCAGTTTCCTCATCTGTCACATGAAATAAAGAAGAGAATGCCCAACCACTCCAGAATCTTTTCCAAGAAAACCCTAAGTGGGGTCATCAACAGTCAAACTCAGTTGAAATGACTGAACAATAACAATAAAAAGTGCTATAGAAATGTTAGTTATTATTATTGTTCATGGGATTTTCTATCAGAGCAAAGTTCTAAGATTTTACAGAGAAATAAATCACTTGTAACTATTCTGATTTCAACATTAGAGAATCCCACATACAATACACAGTATTGACTTTAAGATGGAAAGTAAGGGTTTAAAAAATAAATTAATAAAGTCAGAAAAAGTTCTGGGTTCAAATCTCAGCTCTCTCTCACTTGTTACTATGTGACCAAGTCCCTTAAGTTTTTTGAGTCTCAGTTTCCTCACTTATAGAATGGAGTATAATAATAGCCCCAACTTACAATCTTGTTGTAACGATCAAATGTGAAGAAAGTGCTTTGTAAATCTTATCAAGATGCTAAGTTATAGATATTTAAGAAATGCTTAATGCCTGTTATTGTCTTATCCTTATTTCACATCCTGGCTCTGTGGTCTTGGGCAGATTGCTTTAAGCCTAACGTTCTAATGCTCTTGATTTCAGAGAAGGGAATTCCTCATCGAGTGAAATGCCAGATCCAGCCTGCCCCTCTCTCTCTCTCACTCTCACTCTTTCTCTCTCTCTCTCTCTCCCATTCTCTCTCTCTCTCTCTTCTCTGTCTCTCTTTCATTCTCAGAAGTTCCAATAGAAACAGTCCTAAAACAAAGTACTCTCTTGCTGTCAAATCTTTTATGTTTGATGTTCTTCAGATTATTTTTATTGTTATCATTGCCATTAAATGGCAACAAAATGCTCTGAGCTGGATCCCTAGGAAACTTGAATTCCTGCCTTAAAACTTTGAGATCATTCTTGATGGATATGTTAACTGCCACTTCCAAGGGGGGGGGGGGGAATTATTGTTTGTTAATTCTTAGCTTCAGGCTTGAGTCAGAACTGATGGGGAAGAGGCACCAAGGTTGGACATTGACCTCTGACTCCCATCAACCCCAAGCTTCAGTCATGCTGAATAGCTTAATCACTGAGGGATGTCCTGTTTCTCAACTCTTATTTGAAGACCACTGAAGCCCTTCCACGTCCCAGGGATGAGAAGGAGGAAGAGAAGGAGGTCAGAAGGGTGAAAGAATGACCCTCCTGTGGTTAGCACATGACTCAGAATGGAAATTACTGGCAAGAGAAGAGTTGGAGCTGATGGGGCAAGAAGAGGGGGAAGGAGAAGAATGTAAGGAGTGGAGCCTGGTGCCAAGTCCCTTAGCTATGTGGTACCCTCTTCCAGTATGACCCTTCCGTGAATTGGCAGTATTGCCTACTTTATCCCCTGTTCTACCTTCATTCTTTTATTTAGGATGGTTGAAAAACAAATGCTTGTCCCACTGGACCCACATTTAACCTCTTCCCTACCTAAATATGCCCATCATCCTCCAAAGTCCCATAACTGTGACCTAATGAGAGTGCAAAGCTCAGTTAAAGTGAAACTAACTTAAATCTTTGTAAACTATTAAATCTCTTTGGAAGCTCTCCAACAATCACTGCAAAGGGGAGTTTTTCCCCTCTTGTGTGCAGCCATGGCAATTTTAAAAATTATTTTGGAGCATGCCCAGATTTTATGGCTATTTGATTATCTTATCCATCCAGATGGTTAGCATTAATTTTGACTAATACGCCTCTGGGAAGCCTCATTTGTCTTACAACCATGGTGTCATTAAGAGCAAAGAAGAAAAGAATCTTAATATCAAACCTTTTTAGGAACCATAACCACAGAGCAGGAAGGAAGCTTAGAGGATTTGAAGTCTTACACCCTCATTTTAGAAATGAAAGAACTGAGATTCTTCGAAGTTAAATGACTTACCTAAGGTCATATAGCCAGGGAGCATCTGAGGCAGAAGGGGCCATTCAAATACAGAGAGTTTGCTCAGATTGACTTGAAAGTTGCCTTTTCTTAAACAGAAAATCAAGATCAATCCTGACAATATTGGAAACATTTGCCTTAGGGAATGGGGAAGGAAGGGACACAAGAACTCATAAGCTGTGTTAGGACTGTGCTGCTTCTATTTGCTCTGAATTAATTAAAGGGTGAGTGTTTAAATAAAGCTAAAAACAATCAATAATGATAATACTTCTGTGCCGACATAATAACAATGACGATACTACCTAAATTCATTTACCGATTTTGTGTCATACCAATCAAATTACCATAGAGTTTGTTACTTTATGGACCTAGAAAAATTAATAATAAGATCCAGAGGAACAAAGGATAAAGAATCTCAAGGATTATTGATTTAGAGCTGGAATGAACCTGAGGAGTCATTGAGCCCAACCTTCATTTTTTTCTATAATGAAGTGTCCGAAGGTTAACTGACTTGCCCAGGATCACACAGCTAGTGTCTCCAAGACCAGCATTTTATTCCCTGAGACCTGGCATTACTAGATCTTAGATTGTACTACCAGGCAGCAATCATCAAAACTTCAGTCCTGATCAAAAAGCAAATAAACAAACAAATAAATGAGAATAGCTGAGATTACAGGCTGCTAGATGAGGCAGTTCTGCAGGTAGGTGGCGCCGTCGTACATAGAGCACCCAGCCTGGAGTCAGGAAGACTCATTTTCCTGAGTTCAAATCTGACCTTAGACACACATCAGTTGGTTGACCCAGTTTGCCTCAGTTTCCTCATCTGTAAAATTATCTTGAGAAGGACATGGCAAATCACTCCCATATCTTTGCCAAGAAAACCTCAAGTGGGGTCAAGAAGAGTCAAACACAACTGAAATGATTGGACAGGGTGAAGTGGGTGGGGAGAACAAGTGATATACAGAAGAGTATACATCCACCCCATCCCCACCCCTTAGTGTTGCAGTGCTTTAGGAATTATAGCATATGTGACTTAGAGCTTTCCTGGAGCTCTCCTTCTCTCCCAGAGCCACTTCTCCGGGTCATACTTCCCAACAGCCTTCCATAGATCATACCTTCCCCCAAAGGGAAGGCTCTGGGCAGCTGTCCTCATTCACCACATCCTAGCAATGACACTGTAAGTCATGATGGGCCCTACAGCACTAAAGAAATTAAGCCAAATAGAAGAGAAACTATGGATATTTTAAGGTATAAGATTGGATGGATGGATGATGGATGGATGGATGGATGGATGGATGGACAGACGGATGGATAGATAGATAGATAGACAGACAGACAGACATACAGGTAGGCAGACACATAGATAGATAGATAAACAGACAGACATATAGATAAATGGATGGATGGATAGATAGATAAATAGATAGATAGAATAGGACAGATGGATGGATAGATATAGGATAGATGGAAGGGTAGATGATAGATATATGGATAGATAGATGGCTAGATATATGATATACAGATGCATAGATGGATAGATATAGGATGATAGATAGATAAATATAGGATAGATAGATGGATAGACAGACAGACAGACAGATAGATAGATAGATAGATAGATAGATAGATAGATAGATAGATAGATAGATAGATAGATAGACAGACATGTAGGTAGACAGATGGGTAGGTAGGTAGGATAGATGGATGGATAGATGGATGGGTGGATAAAAAAAGGACATTTTAAGATATAAGATATAGATATAGGATGGATGGATAGGCAGATAGATAGGTGGACAGATAGATATAGATATAAATATAGTTGTAGATATATTGATTGTTGTTTCTTCAAAGAAATCTATATAGTAAATCTATGTCATTTTACAGATGAGGAAATTGAGGCCATCTAATCTAACCCTCTCATGTTACAGATAAGGAAGCTGAGTCCCAGAGAAGTCATAGGCTTATAGACCTAGAGTTGGAAGGGGGGTCAGAAGTCATTTTATCTAATCCCCTCTTTTTGCAGACAAGGAAACTGAGGCTCAAAGAAACTAAATTAGTTGAGATTTGTCCTCGACCCATCTCCTTAGGAAGCTGACTCCTTCGTGTCAGTGGGATATTTTGGCTAGTGCCCAGGAATTCATATGCAAGCCCAAAGAAAATGGTGATCAGCTCTTCATTTTATTCCATTCTCTATGATCCTACTCAGTATAAGTTTTCATTTCTTCAAAGTTGCTCTTGTTCCCTAGTCCTTATGCCAGAGCTTCTGAGGAACCAAAGGTTAGCCTGGAGTGCCTGAATGATTGAACATGTTAATATTTATTGTTCAATAAACATCTAAGTACCTACTAGGTGCCAGGCCCTGGACTAAATTCCAGGAATACAAAAAGAAGCAAAAGTAGTCCTGTCCTCAAGGAATCTACAGTCAAATGGAGGAGATGGTGTGCAAACAAATATATGTAAAACAAGAGAGACAGTGCAAAAAAAAAGCTATATAGAGAATAAATAGGATGTAATTAACTAAGGGAAACACTAGAATCAAGCAGAATTGGGAAAGGCTTCTGGATTCCAATCTAGCCTCTGATGCTTCCTTGATGTGTGACCTTGGGCAAGTCACTTAACCCAAATTGCCTAGCTCGTGCTCTTCTTCAGCCTTGGAACCAATATTTAGCATAGATTCCAATAGAGATAGTAAGGGTTTAAAAAAAGAGAGAAAGGTTTCCTGTAAAAGGTAGGATTTTAGCTGGGACTTAATTGTGTTCCCAAACACCTGTGATAAGTCTTGCATTGCCTGTAGACAGATGGTTCAAACACACAATTAACTTTGCCATTCTTTCCTGTAAGTTGTCAGAGCCTCTGAGAGTAGGAGGTGATGGATCTCAGTGCTGGGCATGGCCAAGACCAGCCGCTCTCATAGCTAGCATCTATCCACACCACTGAATCACCCACCTCAAGCCCTTGATTATATGCTAACTTGCCTTGATTGATGTAAGTTGTTCATGTGTCCTGAATAAGTCCCTTAATCTCTCTATGCCTCAGTATCTTCAGCCACAAAATGAAGAGATTGGGCAGGAAAACCTCTAAGGTCTCTCTAGCTCTAAAAATTTATGATCCTATGACACTACAGTATTGCTAGATTTTATTATTAATTATTATGATGCATTCTTATTTTACACATCACACAATTATTATTACATATTATTTTATTATTCTTTATTCCTATTATCACCATCTCCCTCATCATCATTATTAATACCCTTCCTGTTTATAAAGCAGTTTTCTTGAAATAACGAACGGAACTATTATCATCTTCATTTTACAAATAAGGGCACTGAGGTTCAGAGAAATTAACTACTAACCTTGAACAAGTCATTTTGTTCTGGACTTCATTTTCTGCACCTTTAAAATGAGGGGGTTGGACTAGATGTCCTTTCAGATCCTTTCCAGCTCAAAAAGTGACCAGTAAATGGAAGGGCTTGGGCTCATTCCCAGGTCTTCTGATCCCAAAACAGCTTTTTCCTTAGCTGATAGGCTAGGTCAGAGGTTCATCTGCATTCATTGGGGCAAGAAGAGGAAGAGAACGGCTCCAAAAAAACCCAAAGGTTCCTTGGTTAGACTTTTTCTAGTCAATATGCCTTGTGGATATATGTGTGTGTATCTGTCTGTCTACCTGTCTGCTTATCTATCTATTCTATATCTATATCTATATCTATATCTATATCTATATCTGTCTATCCATCCATCCATCCATCTGTCTATCCATCCACCCAGCTATCTATCTATCATCCATCCATCCATCTATATATCTATCCATCTATCTACTTATCTATCCATCTATCCATTTATCCATCTATCTATCTATCCTATATCTATTTTATATCTATATCTGTCTATAGCTAGACATATTGCCCCTCTTCTTCTGGACATTCGAATAGCATGAAGAATACCCAAATGGCACCTTGATAGGTAAAGTCATCATGGTCCCAGGATCATAGATTTCAAGTTAAAAGGGACCTCAGAAACCTTCTAACTTTCCATTTTACAAATGAGTAAATTGAGGACCAGAGAAGGAACATAACTTTCCTAGGCTCATAGAACTGTAGATTTAGACCTGGGAAGAACCTTAGCATTCATCTAGGCAACCCTTCATTTTGCATGTGAGGAAACTGAGGCCCCAAAGGAGAAATGACCTCCTTAAGATCATATAGGTAGAATGCCAGGCCCACAGATTTCTCCAGTACCAAATGGTCTTCTTGAAAGTTAATCAGATTACTTCTCAGTATTTTAGCATCCTACCACTTAAGGATTTTTTTTCTCCCTTATTCTCAACTTGATATGCCCCTTTCAAAGTTCCTTGACCTTTTTTAAACTTGAGTACTCCTCCCTAGGGCCACATTCAAGTCTGAGCTGAACCCTATCTAAGATGAGAGAAACATTTTGAACTGGGCAACTGTCCTCAGAGAGACACACGCCCAGCTGTGCCTCATCAGAATGGGAGGAAATTCTATGATATCATGTCCTTAGAGCTCAGAAACTGACAAATGAATGGAAGTAGCATTCAATCATGGAGAAAAGGTTTCTGAAAGGGGTTCTCTGGAGGGGAAGCCCTCCTTCAGCCATGCCCATCCTTCAGTGCCCTCAAAAAGTGTTCCATGTGAATCAATCATTAGATGTATCTTTGGTCCTCATTCTAGTTTTTCTTCACTCTCCCATATAGGCATGCCCCCCTGTTGAAGACCTTACTTTCCTTCTATGTCTAGCATAAATGTCAACTTGTTCATGAAGCATTTCTTGATGTCTCCAACTAAAAATTGATCTCTTCCCTCTTGAACCTTTCATATATCACAGTCAAAGAATTTCAGAGTATAACAGAGTTTATTATACTTTATTAATTTTTTAAAAACTCTTGCCTTCTGTCTTAGAATCAATACTATTTACTAATTCCTAGGCAGATGAGCAGCAAGGAAAGTGACTTGCTCAGGGTCACACTGGTAGACAATATCTGAAGCCAGATTTAAACCCAGGACCTCTTATCTCCATGCCTGGCTCTCTATCTACTGAGCCACCTAGCCGTCCCATTTCATCGTCTCAAAATAGATTTTAAATGTAGAATGATGTACTTTTTTTGGACATGACCAGTTGGGGAATTTGTTTTGCTAGATTCTCTATATTTGTTATGAG
>NC_077231.1:93171383-93203883 GCF_027887165.1 Monodelphis domestica
AACAAAGTATGATTAATACTTAACACTGCTTACCTCTCATAGAACAGGAAGGGCTCTTAGAAGTCATCTAGGCCAACTAACTCATTTGACAGGTTGAATTCAATTCCATAAACCAATTAGTTTCAGGGCACAATATTAGGGATTATATTATACCAGGTATATTATATATATATTATATATATATATACCAATATATATTATATAGGTATTATATCAGGTACTATATTAGGCACTGAGGATATGTAAAAAACAAGAAACACTGCCCTCAAGGGACTTACACTCTATGAGTGGAAATAACACATGTATAGATAAGTCACTACAAATATATCCATGGTGATCACTGAATTGGCCAATCAGCGAGAACCTCAGATTCTTCATTGGTAAAATGATGAGGTTGGATTAATAAAAAAAAAAAGGTTCAGTTATATAATACCTTAAGATTTTAAAAGTACTTTCCTTCACATTCTTGTGGGGTTGGAAGCACATTTCCCCCATTTAATAGAGAAGGAGACTAAGGCTCTGAAACATCCACCCAGGTATATGAAGCCATGAGGTGTTGAGAGGGGATATGAACCCCAATCTCTTGATTCTGTGTTCAGGTTTGTAAATTCTGTGTTATAGTCTCCAAGGTCCCCTTCTAAGTCTAATTCTTTATGAGTCACAGAATTTGAAAGTTGGAAGAGACTTGAGCAGCTATCTAGACTAATCCATCCATGAAACAAATCCTCGAAATTACCTAACTGTTGAGTGGTCATTCAGCTTGGACTAGAAGACCTCCAAGTAGGAGAACTCATCACTTCCAAAAACATTCCACTCTGGAACAGCTCTCAGTGTTTGGAAAATTTTCCTGGAATCAAAGCTAAGTTGGCCTTTTGGTGACCTTCACCCATTGCCCCTAGTTCTCTGGAGCCAAAAAGAACAAAATCTAATTCCCTTCCACATGAAAGTTCTTCAAATACTTGAAGGAAGCTATTATGTCTCACCTCTCCTCCCCCAAGTCTTCTCTTCCCTAGGTTATACATCTCTATTTCTTTCAACCAGTTCTCATAGAGCATAGACTCAGGACTCTTCACCATCCATGTTGCTCTTCTCTGGATACTCTCCAGTTGATCAGTGCCCTCCTTAAAACTCTGGTGCCCAGAACTAAACACAATCCTTCACGTGAGGTCTGACGAGGACTGAAAATACCAAGAGGATCACCTCCTTATCCTTGGAAGCCATGCCTCTCCTAATCCATCCCTAGATCACATTACCTAGTTTCTGGTTGCCATATTCCTATTGCTTTCAGAACAACCAACATATTTTTCAGACTAATTGCTGCCTATTTATGTTTCTCCCACATTGTTCTTTTGAAGTTCAGGTTTTGTACCCAAGTATAAGACTTTGTATTTTCCCCTATTGAATTTCATCTTATTATATTCAGTCTCAGTCTACCAAGATTTTTTGGACCTTGACTCTTTTTTGCAGTGTTTTAGCTATCCTTCCCAGCCTGGTGTCATCTATAACTTAGATGATCAGGTTGTCTATTCTATTGTCCAAGTTTTTTTTAAACCTCACCTTCTGTCTTAGAATCAATACTATGTATTGGTTCCAAGGCAGAAAAGTGGTAAGGGCTAGGCAATGGGGGTCAAGTGACTTGCCCAGGATCATACAGCTAGGAAGTGTCTGAAATCAAATTTGAACCTAGGACTTTCTGTCTCTAGATCTGACTCTTACTCCACTGAGCCACCCAGCTGCCCCCTTATTCAAAAAGATGTTAAATAGTATTGAGCCAAAACACCAGTTCTATGATTCTATGTTGGGCATCATCTGAAAAAAATCAGACTGGGAAAATTCTTACAATGTCTGGTCACCAGGTAGAATGCCTAGGAGAAGTTTCATTTCCTCTGTCTTTTTAAAATATAAAAATATAAACTACCCAAGAAGTTACTGTGTAAGTAATTGATCTTGGAAGGTTAGTGATAGAAGGTGCCTTAGTGATTTGGGACTTTGTTTTTATCAAATGCAAAATGAATGAATTTTACTAGATAATTTCTAAGGTTTCTTCCCACTCTAAATATCTGACACTATAACAAACACTAAGTCATTTAACCTCTCTAGTATAAAGTTTTTCTCATATGTAAAAGGAGTGGGTTTGAACCTGATTATCTCTAAGATCTCTTTCAGCACTGAATCTTGGATATTAAGCAACTTATGCTCTCCAGGTCTCAATTTCCTTTTATGTCTATCTATGTAGATATTGATATAGTTATATTGAGAGAAAGAAAGAGAAAAAAGAAAGAAAGAAGGAAGGAAAGAAAGAAGGAAAGGAAAGAGAGAGAAAGGGAGAAGAGGGAGGGAGGGAGGGAGGGAGAGAGAGAGACAGAGACAGAGAGAGACAGAGACAGAGACAGAGACAGAGACCAAGTCGATTTGACCTCTCAGGCCATTCAAGCTCTACATCTATGATCCCATGATTATCTAATCCAACCACCTCATTTTATGCATAAGTAGTCTTTGGCTGAGAGTAAACACTGCCTGGTGGCCCATCAAGGTTGTCCAACCCTGTGGAGTGCTGAGAATTGGGGAGAATATTTGCACCGTAAACCAGTACAGCTGGAAGCTCTGGGCATCCTTTGGGGTTAGGGGAAAGGAGGCATTTTTGGCTTCCATTTCAAAGGCCAGTGGTTTATTTGCAAGATCTTCTTTGACAATGTTTTCAGTGGAATCCAAGATTATTTTGAAATGGGCCCTTCAGTCATTGAAATCCCCAAAATGCCAGTCAACAAGATTCACTGAGTATTTTCATTTTATTGTAAATTGAAGAGGACAGAAAGCCATTGATACCTCACTTGGCCAAGGACCATGAACCATGAAAATTCATGCTTTCAAATTTCACCACCAAAGCATAGCTTGAATCTGCCCATATCTCTGCAGGGAGGCTTGACATAGCATAGCAAACTGAGTAATTCAGACCCAGAATGGTCTTTGTTTTTATGGTCTGAGGGATTTCAGTTGACTATTGACATCAATTGGTTTTTATTTTGAATTCTTGACCTACTTTTGGTGTTATTGACCCCTTTGTTGGTCTGGGAAAACCCATGAATACCTTCTCAGAATCATATTTTTAAATGCATGAAATAAAATACACAGGATTACAAAAGAAAACTATTATATTGAAATAAATCATCGAAGTATTAAAAACCAAGACAAACAAAACAAATTCATGAAGTCCAAGTTAAGAACCCTATAAAGTAGAAAGAGCATAGATAGTACTATATGTCAGGAGTCTTGAGTCTTCCACTAATTGTGTGACCATGAACAAGTCACTTCATTTCAGTACCTCAGTTTTCTTACCTGTTAAATCAGAGAATGTTAGAGCTGGAAGAGATCTTTATGATGAATCAGCCAGCTGACAAGTATATATATATGTATATATATATATATACATATATATATATACATATATGTATATTAAGCATTATTTCTACACTAGGAAACCATGACTAAAATGGAACAGCCCTTGCCTTTAAGGAGATTACAATTGACTGGGAGGATCAACATGTTTCTCAACATATACCAGTATATGTTCCAAACCCTTCATTTTACAGATGAGAAAACTGAGGCCCAGATAGGTAAAGTAACTTGTTTACCATCATGAAAATAACATGTCTTGCATCCAGAAAGGATATCGGGCAGGTGTTATTGAACCCAGGTTCAAATATTGTTTCTGTCACTTACTATATGGATGGACCTGAACAAAATAACTTTATCTTGGTGGGCCTCAGTTTCCTTATCTGTACAATGGAGGCATTGGACTAAATGGCTTCTAAGGTCCCTCCCACCTCAACACCAAGTCAGCATTTTTTCGGGATTATATAGCTAAGAGTTGGAGGGTTCTTCAGAGGACATTTCCTCCAGACTACAATGGAATAAGAAACCCCATATACAGTACCTGAAAAGTGGTCCAGAGGCATCTAGGTAACACCAAGCATGCAGTCAGGAGGACTTGGGTTCAAATCTGGCCTCAGATACTTCCTAGTTATGTGATCCTGGGGAAATCACATAACTCCTAATTGCCTGGCCTTGCCACTCTTTGGACTTGGAATTGAAATTAAGATAAGAAGTAAGGGTTTAATAAAGAAGAAGAAGAAGAAGAAGAAGAAGAAGAAGAAGAAGAAGAAGAAGAAGAAGAAGAAGAAGAAGAAGAAGAAGAGATCTTCCAGTCTTTGCTTGATGACTTCCAGTCTTCACCCAACTTCTTCAAAACTATAGAATTTCATTAGATCTGAAATCTCCTCCAAGTAGGTATTGACTCCACTGATGTAGGCTCCAATCCATCCCATCCTTCTGGCATGATTCTCCTTCATTTTGGCCACCAAGGTTCTGCCTGCTGGACTGGGGAACCTCTTCGAGGTCTTTCCACATTTCATGGGTACCAGAGTGGTGTGCAGGAGGTGCATCTATTAGTCATCCCTCTTGTTATCAATCCATTTCTCTCTCTGAATCCAATATCATCATACCTGGATGACATCCTTCATTGTACCTGCAAGTCTTGTCTTCATTGCTCTTTAGATGGGACAATTAGATCACTGTTCAGTGATCAGCCTCTTGTCTTCTAAATAACTCTGTGGTGCTGAATTCTAGCCCCAACACTGAGAACAGGGACTGTCTTTTGCCTTTTTTTGTATACTCAAGGCTTAGCACAGTGCCTAGTACATAGCAGGCACTTAATAAATGTTCATTGAGTTGAATTGAATTTATTGGAGATACTAGATAAATATTCTCTTTGATTAATTGTATAGTATTATCCTATAACTAATTATAATTAGCATTTTAAAGACTTTAGCTTCCATTTTAGAATCAATACTATGTTCAATACTGGTTCTAAGGCAAAAGAATAATTAATTATTACTAGAAATCCAGCTCCATGTCATTTTCTGGAAAAGGTTCATTTATTTTGTGGGAAAATATGTGGATTGTTAGGCTCATGCTTCTGGAGTAATTGGAGATCTGTCATTGTACTACACTGAGTCTATTAGGAATAATATCTATTTTAGTAGATCTTGACAATTTGCAAAGTGCTTTCTTCCCCCAAACCAGGAAAGGTAAATTTAAAAAGGGTCTTGGGGGCAGCTGGGAGGCTCAGTGGATTGAGAATCAGGCCTAGAGATGGGAGATCCTAGGTTCAAATCTGGCCTCATAGACTTCCCAGCTGTGTGACCCTGGGCAAGTCACTTAACCCCCATTGCCTAAATTTTTTAAGAAAAGGTCCTATTTCTCCCCTTTTACAGATGAGGAAAATGAGGATCAGAGAAGGAAAGTAATGGATATGGTTACACAGCTAACAAGTATCAAAGACAGAATTCAAACGCCAGTCTCTTAATTCTAGACCTAACATGCTTGTCATTAAATCATGTTTCTGTGTAATCACAGAATCATAGAATTCCAACTTTTCAGCTAGAGAGAATCTCAGAGGCCAACCAATGTAACTCCTACATTAAAAAAAAAAACACAAAACAACTAGCATTTATATGGTTTAGTAGATAGAGTGCCTGGTGTTAGAAAGATTCCTTCTTCCTAAGTTCAAATCCTCAGTCACTAGCTGTGTGAACCTGGGCAAGTCATTTTATCCTGTTGGTCTCAGTTTCTTCATATTATTAAATGATCAGGAAAAGGAAATGGCAAACCATTCCAGTATCTTTGCCAAGAAAACAAAGAGTCACTGCTCTAAATGCAAATATTATCAAATTAGCAAAAATCTAGTGCAAATATTAATAATATAAAAATAGGTCCTGATCAATGACACATGTAAAACCCAGTGGAATTGCGTGTCAGCTATGGGAGGGGTAAGAGAGGAGGGGAGGGAAAGAGCATGAATCATGTAACCATGGAAAAATATTCTAAATTAAGTAATTAAATAAAATCTTTCAAAACAAACAAACAAAAAAAATAACAGAGCCACTGAATAACAAAGCTCTTAGTGCTTTAAAATTTTCAAAGTGCTCCCCAATATCTTCTTTGACCCTCACAACAATCCTGAGAGATACATTTTTAATAAAACCAAACCTTCCATATTGAAATAAATACTGTATGTTGGTTCCAAGGTAGAAGACTGGTAAGGGCTAGGCAACTGGGGTTGTGACTTGCCCAAGGTCACACATCTAGGAAGTGTCTGAGGCCAAATTTGAACCCAGGACCTCCCATCTCTGGACCTGACTCTCAATCCATTGAGCCACCTAGCTACCCCCCAGTTATACTCATTTTGCAAAAGAGGAAACTGAGGCAAATAGAGGTTAAGTGCCCTGTCCAGGGTCACACAGCTAGAAAAAGGATCCCTTTTACCTTTCTGATAAGTTGTTATATAGACTTTTCTTAAAGAGCTCCAAGAAGAAGGACATCTCTGCCTACATTGAGAACCTGAGGCTCCCCACTGGAGTGGGTGGCAGACGAAGGAGGGAACACATTGCCTAGAAAGAACCTTCCCTGCTGGGATGTCCAGGTGCCGCCCACCATCTCCATCTGTAAGCTTGGTGCTGCCAATATGTCTCTTCTGGGAAACATTATCTGGGACTCCTGCTGCGTGGGCAGAATCCTCCAGTACATTAGAAAATACCAGCAAGGAAGTCAGGAGTCTCTGTGTCAACTCAGTCTATGATATTCTATCCAGGAAAACACAGACCTAGTCTTTGCTTTTGACAAATGTGCAGTGGTCAGGACATTATCCACACACTAAGCATTCTCGGCACTGCCGAAGGCATTCAGCCCCTGCTAACCATGCTTCCCATTTAACCTTTTCAAGGTGTCTTCCCATTCAGTGTCGTTTTCTTTCCTCACAACAGTCCTGTGAGGAATTAGGGTAGGCAGATAAAATTGCTACAAGTAAATAGAGCCTTAATTAGGAATCTTCATGTTATACTTGCTAGGGGTGTCAGTTGAGGTGTGGAGGAGGAAGGATACTACAGCAGGAAAAGAGACCATGGGGCTCTGGAGACACGTGCTAGGTGGTCTACTAGGGGCTGGAAGAGAGAAGGGTGGAACGGGGGGGGGGGGGCATCCTCCCTCCCCCATCTGGTAGGGGCGTCTGTTAGTTTTTCATATTTAAGTGCTTTCCTTGGTTTCTTTTTTGATTTGTTTTCAGTAGTTTTGCTAATTGTTGTTGTTTAGTTGTTTTTCAGTTCTTCTCTTCCTGACCCCATTTGGGGTTTTCTTGGCAAGATACTGGGGTGGCTTTGTCACATGCTTTTCCAGCTCCTTTTATACAGGAGGAAACTGAGGTAAAAAGAGTTAAGTGATTTGCCCAGGGTCATACAGCCAGTAAGTGTCTAAGGCTGGATTTGAACTAGAGAAGATGAATCTTTTTGATTCCAGGTCCAGTGCTCTATCCACTGTGCCACCCAGGTGTCCTCTATTTTATTTTTGCTAATAGTATTGCTGTTTCTGTGCTGATGAAAGACCAATTTTATGATGCTAGTTTGTGCATGATCTGAAAAGCAAACTAGGCATTTTCATGATGACTGGGCACTGAATAAAATACCCATGTGGTGGGGGACTACCAGCTCCTTCTAAATTAAGTGACCTCTAAATTTGGTATTGTGGGCCAAAGCCATGGTTATCTCTTCCTAGTTATGGGTTTGCAATTATGTATATTTTTATATGGTTGAAAGTGTGTAGAAACTTTTTTATTGTTACACTATTCAAAATTAAACCCAACCAGAATGATCAGCTTTTCTTGATTCTTTATTAAGGCAAATCCTAAGTATTTTTCTTCAGGGTGGCTTATTTCTTGCTCCATCTCCACTGATAATGCCTTCCTTTTCCATCCACTACTATTACTACTACTAATTCTTCTTCTTTCTTTCTTTCTTTCTTTCTTTCTTTCTTTCTTTCTTTCTTTCTTTCTTTCTTTCTTTCTTTCTTTCTTTCTTTCTTTCTTTCTTTCTTTCTTTCTTTCTTTCTTTCTTTCTTTCTTTCTTTCTTTCTTCCTTTCTTCCTTTCTTCCTTTCTTCCTTTCTTCCTTTCTTCCTTTCTTCCTTTCTTCCTTTCTTTCTTTCTTTCTTTCTTTCTTTCTTTCTTTCTTTCTTTCTTTCTTTCTTTCTTTCTTTCTTTCTTTCTTTCTTTCTTTCTTTCTTTCTTTCTTTCTTTCTTTCTTTCTTTCTTTCTTTCTTTCGTAGGAAAACATTTTATGAGATTCCACTGATAACATCTTTTTCTTCAAGGCAAGTGTTCTTCACCTCATTTTGTGGGTTGTGGATCCCTCTGGATGTCTGGTAAAGCCTTTAGGCAGCTAGGTGGTTCAGTGTGCAGGAGCACTACATTTGGAGTCAAGAAGGCATGAGTTCAATTCTGATTCAGTCATTTTTTTTGGTGATGATCCTGGATAAGTCACTTAACTTCTCACTCTCATTTTCTTCATCTGCTAAATGGAGATAATAATGGCATTTACCTCACAGAGTTCTTGTGGGGATCAAATGAGCTAGGTATAGTACTTTAGAAACCATTAAGACATCATTTAAATGATAATTATTGTTATTATTAAGATTATTATTAATTATATTATTAATAAGAAGTATTATTCTTTCCCAGAGGAATATTTTACATGCATACAATGCACAGGATTACAAAAGAAATAAATTCTATGGACATAGTTATCAAAATACTACAAAACAAGCCCACATGGGTCGGAGGTTAAGAACCTCGTTCCCAGGGCTTTGTCCTGGGAAGAAATGAGCTGGGCAGGAAGGTGAGGTGAGGTTAGCCACATTTTAGGCCTCTGGGAGGCTGTCCTGTTGCATGTGTGTGCTCCTAGGAGGAATGTGTTTTAGAGGGTGGGTGTGGCCCTGGAGGCACTCTATTTATTTTCTATCACTTATCTTGGGCTGTTGAATGTCCCATCTGGGAGCAGTTAACACAGGTAGAACAATAGAGGGAAATATGCACAAAATGTTATCTGCAGTCTTTGCCAATGCTGGCTTCCTCCAAATTGGCAGAGATCAGGGGCTCCCTGTTCCAGCCCCCCCAGTGTATTGGGCCCATTATTAGAAGTCAGAAAAGTCCAGTCCCTGGGCGTCTCCTCTCAGTCTGACCCTGGCAGGGAAGCTCAACCCCAGGGGATGGCTGCTGACTTGGAGGGCCAAATGGACAGGGACGCTGGGGACCAACCAGCTCTTATTTCCTTGTTGAGTCATTGACTAGCTAAGAATCTTTAGGGATGGGTGGCCCTAGACAGAAGTAGAGAAGGCAGGTTACTTTAGAACCTTGCACCTAGCAGAGCACATGGGGCTAGAGCATCAGAGCCATTAATTCCAACAAGATGAGGATGGTTAAATAGCTGGTCTGCATCACACAGTTAGGAAGTATTTGAGGCAAGATTTGAATTCAGGTCATAATGACAAGTCCCTAGCGCCATATTTCTTCCCCAGAACTACATGACCATGCTTTTGCCCATAAGACTCAGACAGCACTTCAGAATTTGTTTGAAGTGTTTGAGACAGGATTTGAATGCAGGTTACAATGAAGACAAGTCCCTGGTGCCATATTGCTTCCCCGGGACTACATGACCATGCTTTTGCCCATAAGACTCAGACAGCACTTCAGAATTTGTTTGAAGTGTTTGAGACAGGATTTGAATGCAGGTTACAATGAAGACAAGTCCCTGGTGCCATATTGCTTCCCCGGGACTACATGACCATGCTTTTGCCCATAAGACTCAGACAGCACTTCAGAATTTGCAGAGAAATGTATAGACACTATTTGACCTGAGCCTTAAAACAACCTTCTGAGGTAGGTCCCACTGGGTGTTTGGGGGAGTAGGGAGCCAATTGGGCCTGTGGTTTTATTAGTTAGGAGTTTCTGGTAACTCCCTTTACTAACACAGATTATCAGTGGTCTGGGAAACTGACCTCCCCAGGGTCACAGAGCCAGGATATAGCATCATTAGAATTTGACCCTTCTTCCTCTGTTGATACAGTCACACTGTGCAGTGGATAGACTACTGGGCTGGGATTGGGAAGAACTGAGTTCAAATCTGGCCTCAGATACTTCCTAGCTGTGTGACCCTAGGCAAGTCACTCAGTTCTTATGTCTGACCCTTACTGTTCTTCTGTCTTAGAGTTAATACTAACACAGAAGGGAATTGTTTAAAAAGTAAAAAGCAAAGGGGGTTACTAAATGGACAGAGGGAGAAATAAAATGCTGCGTTGTGGAAGACCAGCTTTGCCCACTTTATTTTGTTGTTATTTTTTTAAACATGTCCAATTCTCCATGACCCCATTTGGGGGTTTCTAGGCAAAGATAGCAGAGTGGTTTGTCATTTCCTTCTCCAGATCATTTTACAGAGGAAGAAACTGAGATAACTAAGATTAAGTGACTGACCCAGGATCACACAAAAGAAGTGTTGGAGACTGGAGTTGAATTATGAAGATGAGTCTTCTTGACTCGAGGCTCAGGTCTCTATCCACTGAACAACCTAGTGTTGGACTAGGTGTTCTTTCAGCTTCCTTTTGGCTCCTTTTTGGTGCTGGACGAACCTGCCTAGGGGGCAGTGGCTCATTGGACAGGAATATTTGTTTCACAGAGACATTCCTCCCCAGTGGGAACCTCCTGGATGTTCCTAGGCAGTTGGTAATTTCTGCAAATTCCCTCAGCTGCTAATCCCAGAGCAAGTAGACATCATCTACTGGGGACAGCTGGGTGGCTCAGTAGACAGAGAGTTAGGTCTAAAGACAGGAGGTCCTGGGTTCAAATGTGGTCTCAGACATGTCCTAGCTGTAATGATGCTGGCCAAGTCACTTCACCCCCATTGCCTAACCCTTACCACTCTTCTGCCTTGGAGCCAATGCATAGTATTGATTCCAAGATGGAAGGTCAGGGTTTAAAAAAAAAAGAGTTGGACAGGACTGGAAAAATAGAAATGTTTAAAAATTGCTTTTTTTGGGGGGGGTTCAGGAGCGGGGTGGCCTGACCATGGCGCTCAACAGGAACCACTTAGAGAGCGGAGTGATTGTCAACAATACAGAAAACATTCTAATGACCGATGATCCTGTGGAGCTCTCCTTCAGTGACATGGATCATATGACAGATCCCTTCAAAGGAACCAAGAAAGGCAGCCTCTATTTACCTCCTTACAGAGTTATTTTTCTGTCCAAGGGGAGAGATTCCATGCAGTCATTCATGATGCCATTTTACCTAATGAAGGACTATGAGATCAAGCAGTCTGTGTGGTGCTAGTTACATCAGGGGAACAGTGAAGGCAGAAGCAGGAGGTGGCTGGGAAGGATCAGCTGTTTACAAATTGACCTTTGCAGCAGGAGGTGCCATTGAGTTTGGACAGCGAATGCTACAGGTCGCCTCCCAAGCTTCCAGAGGCGAAGTCCCTAATGGAGCTTACGGATACTCTTACATGCCCAATGGAGCCTATGCTTTTCCCATGCCCGCCGCCAATGGAATGTACCCAAACCCTCCAAGCTATCCCTTTGCTCCACCTCCACCTGAGTTTTATCCAGGACCTCCTATGATGGATGGAGCTATAGGGTACATGCAGCCCCCACCACTTCCATATCCTGGGCCCATGGAGCCACCTTTTGCAGGTGGCCCTGATGTACCATCTACTCCTGCAGCTGAAGCAAAAGCTGCCGAAGCTGCTGCCAGCGCCTACTATAATCCTGTCAATCCCCATAATGTCTACATGCCCACGGACCAGCCCCCCCACCTCCATATTACCCCCCAGAGGACAAGAAGACCCAGTAGATGCACCTACAGTCTCCTCATCACTCACCTGGTCCCTTATTCCCCCAGAGCTGAGTTTGCATTTGGTGGGGAGGCTTTTGTCAGACCTGGCCTTTCTCTCTAGGTCTGTGTGTAGTTAGCAGTAACAAACATGGAGAGAAAGGGAGTAGCCTGGGAGAGTTCCAGCTGGCCTAGAGACACTGATACCTCTCCTCCACCTTCGTCAATGGGACTTTCCACTGGAGTCGCCATTTCCAATTTACTCCTATTGCATTAACACAGCATCCCATAAAGGAGGGATGGTTCCTGTCCAGCTTCTCAGCTTCTCCCCAGAACTCTTATTTTTTTTTATTTTTTCATTCATTTTGGACTATACTTGTGGCTCCTCTCAGCTCAGATCAGCAGAATTATCTTTCTCCCAGCCCTGGGAAGTTGGCTTGAACTCATGGCCTAAAGGTCCCCTTCCAGTTCCTATCCACATTCCATCACCACTCTCCAGCTACGAAGCCTAGTCCAAGTTTCCAGTGTGATACAAGATTGGACAGTGGCTTGCCCTCAAGAGCCCCATCTCTTCCATTGCTCTCCCTTTGGGGTATCACACCTGTTCAGATTTCCCTGGTTTTTTTTATAGCCCCACCACTTTGTTGTGGGTTTTGATTGTGAGCCTGGGATACCCAGGGTGGATACTTGGGGAGAGGGGAGGAGAATAAAGGGAAGACTGCTCAGCTGGGGAGAAAACATATAAATGATTGCTCGGCTTTGCTCCCTTGTATTCCTAACTCATGCTTTTAGAGGGTCTTGAGGATCCCATCCCTCCTGTGCTCTGTGAGCTGCCTAGTCTCAGAGCTAAAGATTGCACAACCTTTCCCACCCTCCTTAGGGCTCCTCGCTAGGCAGAAATCCGGTGTACTTGGGGCCTGGTTTAGTCTTGAGTAAAAAGCATCTGTTGTCAGTCCCAATTCAGTTCTCATCTCTTTAAGCTTCATGCACCTGATTGGTGACTCTCCCCTGGATGCACTAACTTCCTTTGATTTCCTCTTACTGGCCAGAGTGTGAGAAGATCTTTATTTAAAGAGAACTCCCTATTTATTTGAACAAAAATCCGGTTAATATATTAATGTGAAATAAACCCTCTTGCACCTTGAAAAAAATTGCTTTTTTTCCCAGGGCCTCACTCTGTATTTTATCTGCACTTTCCTCTTGGTGCCTCTGACCTCATGGGTTCCTTCCTGCCCTTGGTGATGCATGAATGGAGATTAGGCAAGTGCAGCTGGAGGAGTAGGTCTAGAAGCATCTGAGGCTCCCCATGGTCCGATCAAAATGGGAGTGTATTTGGCAGATGGAGGAGAGAAAAGGGTCAGGTTTGGGTTCATCTTCCCTTGGGCTATGGGGGAGTATTTAGCAATAGAAGGCTGAGAAGCAGAAAGGGAGGAAAAATAGGTCAGGGTGTTAGGTTGAGTAGATGGGGGAGCTGTGAGGGGCACCCAAGTGGCTAGAGATTGGGGGTGCTGGGGAAGGAAAGACAGTGTGGCATTAGTCACTGGAGTTTGGGGTGTTTGGAGAAGTTAGCAAAGGTCATAAGAATTGGAGCTGGCAGGGGCTTTGCAAACGAGGAAACTATAAAATGGGGATAGCGATGCCCTCCTTGCCTATATTGTACAGTTGGCTATTTGGAAAATCAAGTGTCTTAATGTGTAAAGAAGTGCTTAGCAAATATCATGTGCCATATAAATATTCCATTAAAAATATAATTCAAGAGAAAAGGTCCTTGAAAAAATGGCTGTGAACCACTATTGACTACAGGACATGTTTTAACTGACCATAAGAACTTTCCCACCTTTGGTGGCAAAGTATATAATCAATAAAAATTTTTACCATAAAAAAAAGAAAAAGAAGAAGAAAAATGGGACCTAAGACTCAATTTACTTTCTTTCTTTTTTTAATCCTTATCTTCCATCTTAGAATACTGTTTATTTGTTCCAAGGTGGAACTGTGGTAAAGGGTAGGCAATGGTGGTGGTGAGGGAGTGACTTGCCAGGGTCTTACAACTAGGAAGTATTGAAGGCCAGATTTCAACCCAAGACCTCCTGTCTCTAGGTGTGGCTCTCCATCCACTGAGTCACCTTTTTTTTTGTTCCTGCCACCAGTGGTGGTGGTGGTGGTGGTGGGGATGCCAAATTTTTTAAATTTAATTTAATTTTCAATTAAGAAAAAAATCTATTTTTCCCATTTCCCTTTCCCTTCTAACTCAAACAAGGAAAATAAATGAAAACAAAACTCTTGTCAGGGTTCAAGCAAAACCAATTTTCTCATTGGCTGGGTCCAAAAACATAGATGTCTCCTTGTACACCCTAAGCCTGTCGCCTCTCAGGCAAGATCCATACTAAGACAGAAAGTAAAGATTAAAAAATAAAAAATGCAAAGAGAGTTACTAAATGGGCAAAAGAATGAAGAATGCCATGCTGTGGAAGGCCACTTTGCCTATTTAATTTTTTTGTCATTTTTCAGTCACATCTGACTCTCCGTGACCCCATTTGGAGTTTCCTAGCAAAGTTGCCAGAGTGGTCTGCCACCGCTTGCTTCATCATTGATCCTCTGTACTCATCAACCCTCTTCAGCATTGTTTGTCTTTATATTGTTACTATTGCTCTCTTGTGGATTATTCTCCTGGTTCTAGAATTATTCTCCTGGTTCTGGTCACTTCACTTTGTTTATGTTTATACAAGTCTTCCCTGGCTTTTCTGAACCACCCATAATTAAGCATCCATTTTGATGAGTTCAAATCTGGTCTCAGACATGTACTAGCTAGGTGACCCTGGGCAAGTCACCTATTCCATTGGCCTTGATTTTCTCACCAGTCAAATGAGATGGAGCAGGAAATGGTCAACTGCTCAAGTATCTTTGTGAATTCCAAATGGGATCATGAAAGAAAAGGACTGAACAACAATAACCAAAGCATTCCATGATATTCATGTATAATATTGTCATTCTAATAGTGGTCTATCAGAGACAAAGATGCCTTAGCTTCAAGGGAAGACCAAAAGGCAGGAACTTCAGATATTCTGGCTGGTTTGGAGGCAGACTGATGCACTTGGTCCTTCAAATCATGCCATGGTTATAGCCTGTGTTTTCTGAGGTCAGAATTAATTGTAGCCTTCAAAATAGAGAAGGGAAGCTCTCTGGATCTATATATAAGAAGCACAAGATTCCCCCCATCCCTTCCTAGTTTGCCATTGACATGTTGGACAGTCTTGGGGCACATAGCTTCAGTGGCTCAATGAAATGGAAGGGATTTTAGCAATAACTGGGTTCCATCCTCTCGTTTTACAGTTGAGAAAATGAAGGCCTAGAGAATAGGAGGGACCAAGATTACTTTGTGACTTTTCTAATCTGGGTCTTAGTTTCTTCAATTTAAAATCAAGAAGTTAGAGAAGATGCTTTTAAGGACCCTTCCTGCTGTAATATTTTACATTCTGTTATAACACCTAATGCAAGACTCTACTTTTATAAAGCAGTATTTTTAGCACTTTAAAAAAGTGGATATTTGTAACAATGGAACTTTAAAAATTTATAGAAGCTGGAGTAGCTAGCTAGGTGGCTCAGTGGACAGAGAGCTGGGTGTGGAGACTGGAGACCTTTGGTTCTAATCTGGTCTCCAACATTTACTACACGTGTGGCCCTGGGAAAATTGCTTAACCCCGATTGTCTCGACCTTACCCCTCTTCTGCCTTGGAACCAGTACTTGGTATTGACTCTAAGACTGAAGGTAAAGGTTAAAATTTTTTTATAAACCATTTAAATTTAATATTAAAAATAAACAAATAAGATTAGTATTAATATAATTTATGTTTATTTTGTACAATTTTTATGTTATTTTAAAATTATTTTTCTCCTTTTTTCTAGTTATAATTATGTCATTGGTGGTTGTTTATTTTTTTAAACCCTTACCTGCTGTCTTAGAATCAATATAGTAGTAAGGGCTAGACAATAGGGCTAAGTGACTTGCCCAGGGTAACACAGCTAGGAAGTGTCTGACACCATTTTTGAACCTAGGACTTCTCAACTCCAGGAATGGCTCTTTATTCACTGAGTTAGCTAGCTGCCCCCTCATATGTTGTGTTTGACCTTTACTCTTTAAAAATTTCTTGTGAGAGACTGATACACTGTGGTACAATAAAATATGATGGACTTCTCTACTAGCAGCAATGCAATGATCCAGGACAGTTCTGAGGAACTTATGAGAAAGATGCTATCCACATCCAGAGGAAGAACTGTGGGAGTAGAAACACAGAAGAAAAACAACTGCTTGATCACATGGGTCAATGGGAATATGATTGGGGATGTAGACCCTAAATGATCTCCCTAGTGCAAACATCAACAACATGGAAATAGGTCTCCATCAATGACACAGGTAAAACCAAGTGGAATTGCACATCAGCTATGGGGGGGGGGGATGGAAGGAGGGGAGGGAAAGAACATGAATCATGTAACTATGGAAAAATATTCTAAATTAACTAATTAAATAAAAATTTCCCCAAAAAATAGAATAAAAATTTCTTGTGAGTGCGTGAGGATAGTGTGGATTATTGCCATTTCCCTTTTGTCTTCATAGATTAATAAATAACTTTCCTTAAAAAAATTATATTCTCCTTACTCTTTTATTCCATGTTTGAGGGTCCCTCCTAGCTGTGACATTCTGTGCTTTAAGGTTCCTCCTAGTTCCCACATTTTCTGTTCTAAGATTCTATTTGATCCTATGATTTCTTCTAAGTCTAATAATCTGTCATTCTATCTTCCATTCAGTTCACACAACCCTGATCGGTTGTCCGCATGTAAGACACCATTGAGGGCACAAAGAGAGATAAGTTATGGTCTCTCGGTCTCAAGGAACCAATTGCCCAGTGGTGAAGAGGATGTGTATGCAGAGGAGCACATCACCAAGAACGCTGAGACAGATGTCTCTTTGTTAGAATTTAAGCTCCAGGAGGGCAAGAACTTTTTCATTTTTGCCTTTGTTTCTCCAGCACCTAGAACAGCTCCTGGGATGTAGCCAACACCTGATAAATGCTTGACAATTGATTGCAGTGCATAAAGGAGAGTCAACCAAGAGATATGTGTCCTGAGACAGGGAACATGTAGTATACCCAGAAAGACATCAAAGGCATACATACACGTGAATACCCAAGACCACTATTGGAATTGGGAGGAAGTCACAATTAAAAAAATACATTCTAAAAATGTCGACATAGTTTGTTTCAACATAGCAGATGCGTCTCTGCAAACCTCCAAATGTCCTCTCCTCTCCTTCCTCATCTCCACATGAAGCACATTCTCTGAAAAAAAAAAGTCGGCTAACAATGTGATTGTGACTGAATGCATGTGTCAGTTTCCAATTTTGTCATTTGTTAATTTTTAACAGACAGGACGTACATGCTGTAACTTGGAAAGATTAGAGCACCAGCACTGACCCTTGGAGCTGGCTCAGGTTTTGTTATCTCTCAGTTTGGATTTTGTTTACATTGTTGGAGGTGTTGTGATGAATGCAATTTGCGGAACTGCCTTGAAACCCTGGTTACAGTTGTTTGTTTGTTTGGGTTGGCTAGGCTTTCTTTGGGAGTCTAGATTTTGGTCAATGATGTTAGATAACTGAGAAGTGCCTGGAGTTCAGGGTTTTGGTTTTCAAGGAAATTTGAAAAAAAGAGCACACCTGAACAGTAGCGGCACCAGCAGGAAAGGACAAACATCATTATCAACAACAAAAACCATCAGAAAGTCTCTGTGGAAAGAGAAATAGCTTGAGAGCAACTGGCATCCAGTTTTTCGGTTCCAAGATCCCTTCCCCTTTTTTTTTTTTTTAAAACCCTTACCTTCCGTCTTGGAGTCAATACTGTGTATTGGCTCCAAGGCAGAAGAGTGGTAAGGGCTAGGCAATGGGGGTCAAGTGACTTGACAAGGGTCACACAGCTGGGAAGTGGCTGAAGCCAGATTTGAACCTAGGACCTCCCATCTCTAGGCCTGGTTCTCAATCGACTGAGCCACCCAGCTGCCCCCATCCCTTTACAGTCTTAACAATTGTTGAATGCTCTCCCAAAGAACTTTTGTTTATCTACATTATTATATCTATCTGTTATAGCTCTCTATAGATTCTGTCTATCAATTATATCTATTCAGATTTATAGTATTAGAAATTAAAACATCTTAGTATTATGAAAATAGTTTTGACCTTCCAAACCCCCTGAAAGAACCTCAGGACTGTAAAGTTTCCTCAGACCACATTTTAAGAACTACTGCTTTAGAGTAAGAAGCCCTGGTTTCAAATCCTGCCTCTGACATATACCAGCTTATAACCCTGGGTAAGTCACTTGAATCAATCGGGTATTGATTTAATTTAATTCTCTTAAACACAGGAAATTGTTAAAATGTAAAAGTTACCAATCAGCATGGTGCCTGGCACATAGTAGAAGCTTAACTGGCAGATTAATTGGCAGAAGGGGAATGCCCTCTGGATCTTTGAACAATCCAGATAGCAGTTGTGGTTTTGTTAAAACCTAATTTGTTTCTGGTGTCCTCTGAACCTCAGGTGATTTGGGGGAGGGAGGCAGGGATGTGAGGAACACTCAGTATCTAGCCAAGTTTTCTCAGTCTGGCAAGTCTGGGTAAATATTGGAAATATTTTTACAAATATTTCAATTATCGGTGGTTTCAGCAATAGTGGCCCCCCTCTTCACTGATACAGTTTGCTACTTTTTTTTATAATTTAGTAGATTAGGGGCTCAGTCGTTTTCACATCAAAGATCTGTTGAAGCTTAAGGATCCCTTCTCAAGCTAATGTTTTGAATTTTAAAAAATCATAATGAAAGGGAAAGCTAAACTTCTATGAGAAGTTAGTAAAAATAAAGATATCATTTTCTCCCATCCAAGTTTATAGGCCTTTGGTGCGTCTATGAACCCCCTTGGATATCTATGAACCCCAAGTTAGGAAATCTGGCTTTTGAGAGCTCCTGTGTGTAAAAACAACCACCCCTCTTTTTCTGCCCCTGACCAAACTGGTAAGGAATCTCTTAACACCACCGTTGGTCTTTGATTACAGGATGGTCTTTGGTGGCTTGGGCTGTAGGTACTCAGATCCTCTCCAGCTTGGGGAGACTTGCCAGATCATAAGCTCTGTTGATGGAGCCTGGGGGAATTTGGGGTCACTTCCATACCACAATGAGGAATCAAGGAGTTTCATTTCATACACTGAAAACAAAAATGAAGGAGACTCTCACTTCCCCCTTCCCATTCCTTGAAATCAAAGACTTTCCTCATCTTTACAGGGTCTAATTGCTTCATTCATCATTCTTTCTGAAAGACTCTGAGGGTAACATGAGAGCTAGGAGGGTTGAGGTAATATTGGGAAGGGGGACACAGATTTCTTCTTTCCCATCCCATCCCGATTTAGTCATTTTTCCAGAGTCCCCAGTTTATTCACCTGTCAAGGGTCATCTCTACTGCCTGACCTTGTCCTAAATTAAAGGAAGGATTTAACCCAGTTGGTATCATTGATAAGCTAGAATGAGCAAAGGGAGAGAAAACATCTAATCCCAAGCACACAGTAAGCCCCAGCTTCTATTGTGTGTGGGAAAGTGAGGTATGAAGTCAAGTAGTTGCACAGCTTTGTATTCTTCCCCCACTGCTGAGAGCTCAGGGCCTGTCTTGCTCATGGCTTCAAGGGTTCTCAGTTACGTGTGATGGCAAAGGTGTAAATGATGGATGGAAGACAGCTATGTGTGTCAGCATGGGGCCAAGCTTTGCATGGAACTGCTTCCACCAGGCCCAGGAGTAGCTTTTATTTTTTTACCCCAATGAATACATATTCAGCATACATTTTCAGATACAGATAATTGGATAAGTGATCCATTAACTTTTAACAAATCATTTGATTAACATTCTGTGATCATTCTATATACTTTTAGTGTTACTATTGATTCTGACAGGATACACAAAGCTTTTGCAAAAGATAAATGATTTCATCACAGTTGGAGTAGCTAGAGGTTAGTTTTATCATCAACCTATGGGGTGCTTAAGCTTACAGACAATCAAAGAAAATCATTTGTTACTTTTAATAAAAATAGATAATCAGAAGTTCTAGAGACAATTGACAGACACTGCAGCCAACTAGAGGGAATCAAAGGGGTAATAGAGACACAACTCAGTTTTAATATTAAACTAATCATTTTTTCAGAGTTTCATGGGAAGTTCCCAAGATGGATTTCAGTTGGTAAATCAAGTCACTGAGGCATGATGTACTAAGGCATGGTGTACAAGCCTCTCCCTATGATGACTGATGTACTGACTTAGGAGAATTTGTTCTGTGCATAGGAGTGGGGAATTTCTGAGCACAGCTTTGTTAGAAGTTATATGCATAAGCAGAAGTTAACCCATGATAGTCTTTTGGGTTTGGTTTTGTGAGTATTATCTTTTGGTGGTCTTCTGAGGGGATAATGTGCAAATATTTTGCTCTCATATTATTTTTCCTGAAGCTAGGGAGAGAATAATAATCATAGCAATTCCGTTAGTAAGGGATATTAATGAGAGTGGGGCTGAATGGATGTCTCTATCCTGCCAAGGAACCACTTTGTGACCTCCTAACCTCCATGTGTGACTGTGTCAAGACATCGTGGGATTTTTTCCCAATTTGTTGTTTTCCATCTGATTTTAGTTACATTGGTTTTGTTTGTACAAAAGCTTTTTAATTTGATGTAGTCAAAATTATTTATTTTACATTTTGTGATTCTTTCTATGTCTTGCTTGGTTTTAAAGTCTTTCCCCTCCCAAAGGTCTGACATGTATACTATTCTGTGTTTACCCAATTTACTTATGGTTTCCTTCTTTATGTTTAAGTCATTCACCCATTTTGAATTTATCTTGGTGTAGGGTGTGAGGTGTTGATCAATTCCTAATCTCTCCCACACTGTCTTCCAATTTTCCCAGCAGTTTTTATCAAATAGTGGATTTTTGTCCCAAAAGCTGGGATCTTGGGGTTTATCATATACTGTCTTGCTGAGGTCGCTGGCCCCCAGTCTATTCCACTGATCCTCCTTTCTGTCTCTTAGACAGTACCAAATTGTTTTGATGACTGCTGCTTTGTAATATAGTTTGAGGTCTGGGACTGCAAGGCCCCCCTCATTTGTGTTTTTTTTTCATTATTTCCCTGGATATCCTTGATCTTTTGTTATTCCAAATGAACTTTGTTATGGTTTTTTCTAAACCAGTAAAGAAATTTTTTGGGAGTTCCATGGGTATGGCACTAAATAGATAAATAGGTTTGGGTAGAATGGTCATTTTTATTATATTGGCTCTTCCTATCCATGAGCAGTTAATGTTTTTCCAATTGCTCAAGTCTAGTTTTAGTTGTGTGGAAAGTGTTTTGTAGTTGTGTTCATATAGTTCCTGTGTTTGTCTCGGGAGATAGATTCCTAGGTATTTTATTTTGTCTAAGGTGATTTTGAATGGGATTTCTCTTTCTAGTTTTTGCTGCTGAGCTGTGTTGGAGATATATAGAAAAGCTGATGATTTATGTGGGTTTATTTTGTATCCTGCAACTTTGCTAAAGTTGTTGATTATTTCAATTAGCTTTTTGGTTGAATCTCTAGGATTCTTCAAGTAGACCATCATGTCATCTGCAAAGAGTGATAACTTGGTCTCCTCCTTGCCTATTTTGATGCCTTCAATTTCTTTTTCTTCTCTAATTGCTACTGCTAGTGTTTCTAGTACAATGTCAAATAGTAGAGGTGATAATGGGCATCCTTGTTTCACTCCTGATCTTATTGGGAATGTGTCTAGTTTATCCCCATTGCAGATGATATTAGCTGATGGTTTTAGATATATACTGTTTATTATTTTTAGGAATGACCCTTCTATTCCTATGCTTTCTAGTGTTTTTAATAGGAATGGGTGTTGTATTTTATCAAAGGCTTTTTCTGCGTCTATTGAGATAATCATGTGGTTCTTGTTGGTTTGCTTGTTGATGTGGTCAATTATGTGGCTGGTTTTCCTAATATTGAACCAGCTCTGCATCCCTGGTATAAATCCTATTTGATCATGGTGGATGGCCCTTCTGATCACTTGCTGGAGTCTTTTTGCTAGTATCCTATTTAAGATTTTTGCATCTATATTCATTAGGGAGATTGGTCTATAGTTTTCTTTCTTTGTTTTTGACCTGCTTGGTTTTGGAATCAGTACCATGTTTGTGTCGTAAAAGGAGTTTGGTAGAACTCCCTCTTTGCTTATTATGTCAAATAGTTTGTATAGTATTGGGATTAACTGTTCTCTGAATGTTTGATAGAATTCACTGGTGAATCCATCAGGCCCTGGGGATTTTTTCTTAGGAAGTTCTTTGATGGCCTGTTGGATTTCATTTTCTGATATGGAATTATTTAAGAATTCTATTTCTTCTTCTGTTAGTCTAGGCAGTTTGTATTTTTGTATATATTCATCCATATCACCTAAATTGGTGTATTTATTGCCATATAATTGGGCAAAGTAATTTTTAATGATTGCCTTAATTTCCTTTTCATCAGACGTGAGATCCCCTTTTCATCCTAGATGCTTTTCTTCCTTCCTTTTTTTAATTAGATTGACCAGTACTTTGTCTATTTTGTTTGTTTTTTCAAAGTACCAGCTTCTTGTCTTATTTATTAAATCAATAGTTCTATCACTTTTGATTTTATTAATTTCTCCCTTAATTTTTAGGATTTCTAGTTTGGTTTTCTGCTGGGGGTTTTTAATTTGGTTGCTTTCGAGTTTTTTTATTTGCATTTCCAATTGATTGATCTCTGCTCTCCCATGTTTATTAATATATGCACTCAGGGATATGAATTTACCTCTGATTACTGCTTTGGCTGCATCCCAAAAGGTTTGAAAGGATGTCTCGCCATTGTCATCTTCCTCGATGAAAGTATTAATTGTTTCTATGATTTTTTCTCTAACTAAACGATTTTGGAGTATCATATTGTTTAATTTCCAATTAGTTTTTTATTTGGTTTTCCATGTACCATTACTGATCATTATTTTTATTGCCTTGTGGTCCGAAAAGACTGCATTTATTATTTCTGCTTTTCTGCATTTGTGTGCCATGTTTCTGTGACCTAATGTATGGTCAATCTTTGTCAATGTGCCATGTGGTGCTGAGAAGAAGGTGTATTCCTTTTTATCCCTATTTATTTTTCTCCATATGTCTATTAATTCTAATTTTTCTAAGATTTCATTCACTTCTTTTACCTCTTTCTTATTTATTTTTTGATTTGATTTATCTAAATTTGATAATGGTTGGTTCAAGTCTCCCACTAATATGGTTTTACTGTCTATTTCTTCCTTCAATTCTCCTAGTTTCTCCATTAGAAATTTGGGTGCTATATTATTTGGTGCATACATGTTGATTAGTGATATTTCCTCATTATCTAAAGTCCCTTTTAACAAAATATAATTACTTTCTCTATCCCTTTTCATCAGGTCTATTTTTGCTTTGGCTTTATTAGATATCATGATTGTCACTCCTGCCTTCTTTCTGTCAGTTGAGGCCCAGAAGGTCTTACTCCATCCTTTAATTCTGACCTTGTGGGTGTCTATCCGCCTCATGTGTGTTTCTTGAAGACAACATATGGTAAGGTTTTGGATTCTAATCCATTCTGCTATTCGTCTACGTTTTATGGGTGAGTTCATCCCATTCACGTTCAAAGTTATGACTATCACTTGTGGACTCACTGGCATTTTGATATCCTTCCCTAATTCTAACCTTTCTTCTTCGGCTCTACCTTTTAGTCCAGTGATTTACTTTAAATCAGTCTCCTTTGTACTTCCCTTTCTACCCCCCTCCCTTTTTATTCCCTCCCTTATTTTCCCCTGTAGTCTTTTAAAAATTTTCCCTCCACCCTCTCCCTCCCTTGTACTGCTTCCCTCCCCACCAGTCTGTTTTTTACCCTTCTACTCTCCTATAGGGCGCAAATCTATTCTCTTCCCCAATGGATTGGATTGTTCTTCCCTCTTTGGGTCAGTTTCAAAGTACATAAGGTTTGAGTATTTCCTATCTCCAACCTCTTTACCCTTCCAGTGTATTGATGTTCTCCCCTCTCCCGCCATGAGCTTCTTTGTGACATATAAATTTACCCCCATTTGTTTCTTTTCCCATTTATTTTAGTCATAACCTCTTTTCTTTTTTAGCTTTAGTCATGTATATATATATATACATACACATGTATATGTATTTATGCATGCATATATCTATATACCTATTTATGTCTTGTCCTTTCATCCTATACAGTTTGTCACTGTTCCCTCTGAGTGTAGTTTTTCTAGCTGCTCAGGTGATAGCAACAGTTTTTAAGAGTTGCCAATGACCTCTTTTCTTATAAGGATACATATCATTTTAACTTATTGAGTCTCTTAAAAATTTGTTGTTGTTGTTGTTATTTTTTCCCCTCTTTTTTAATTACCTTTTGATGATTCTCTTGAGTTCTGTGGTTGGACTTCAAAATTTCTGTGCAGGTCTGGTCTTTTATTTATGAATGCTTGGAACTCTTCTGTTGTGTTAAATGACCATACTTTCCCCTGTAAGAATATAGTCAGTTTTGATGGGTATTTTATTCTTGGCTGTAGACCTAGTTCCCTTGCTTTCCGGAATATCATATTCCATGCCTTTCAGTCCTTCAGTGTGGATGCAGACAGATCCTGTGTTATCCTCACCGTGTTTCCATGGTATCTGAATGGCTTCTTCTTGGCAGCTTGCAATATCTGTTCTTTCATCTGATTGTTTTTGAATTTGGCTATAACATTTCTTGGTGTTGTCAGTTGGGGATTAAATTCAGGGGGTGATCTGTGGATTCCTTCAATCTCCACTTTCCCCTCTTGTTCTAGGATCTCAGGACAGTTTTCCTGGATAATTTCCTCTAGTATTATGTCCAGGCTTTTTCTTTTGTGGTCTTCTGGTAGCCCAATTATTCTTAAATTGTCTCTTCTTGAACGATTTTCTAAATCGTCTGTTTTGTGAATGAGATGCTTCACATTTTCCTCAATTTTTTCATTCTTTTTGTTTTGTTTTATAGTGTCCTGCTGCCTTGTGAGGTCACTTGATTCTAGTTGTTTTACTCTGGTTCTTAAAGATTGGATTTCATCTCTGGCTTTTTGGTCGTCTTTTTCCTTCTGGTCTGATTTTCTTTGAAGATTGTCTTTCATCCTCTTTACCTTGTCTTTCATCTCCTTTGCCTCATTTTCCAGCTGGATGATTTTGGCTTTCAGGACACTATTTTCTTGTTTTAGTTCAAGTGCCTCTGTTTCCAGATGACTTATCTTAATTTTTAAGTTCTTTTCCCAATTGTCTTCAGCCTCTCTTAGTTGTGTTTTGAGTTCCTCCACAGCCTGTATCCAATTTGCTGGGATTTATGGTTTATCATTTGCTGATCTCTTCCCCTCTGTTCCATTTGCTGAGTAGTAGCTGTCTATTGTAGTTTCTTTCTTCTGTTTCTGTTGTTTGTTCAAATTCACCCCTTCTTTACTCCCTGTATTTGTCTGTGCTCTTGTTCCTCTCATTTTTTTGTTTTTTTTGGGGGGCTTCTATCAGTCTCCCCTCTTGGAGCTTTAACAGAAGATCTTTTGGTGTAATATCTGGGGGAGGGTTGTTGGGGGTTTGAGCTTTCCTGTCCTCTGGAGGCTTTTGATTGGCTTAAAGTCTAGCAGTCAATGAGGATGGATGGGGAGCCTGGGCTTCCCTGCGTTCTGGAGACTTTTGATGGGATTGAGTTCAGCTTAGTTGGGCTGGGTTTATTCTGAGTTTTAAACTTCCTGGACGGCTGGAGCAAATATGGAGGATCTCCAAAGCTCTGGCCAGGCTGCCAGGTCTATGCTCCTTCTAGGCTGCCATCTTGACTTCGCCTCTAGATTTGTTTTTTCAGAAGACCCTGCTCTCTAAGGGGGAAGGGGTCGTGGCTTGCCTGGGCTTTGAGGGCTCCTGATGGGATTAGGTTCACCTGGCTTGGGCCGAATGAGCCCTGAAGCAAAAAACCTCCTCCTCCCCAATCTGTGTTGAATGGCCGGAGACTGGCCAGGGTTACTTTCAAGGTAAACTCTTCAGAGCAACCCCTTTGCCAGTCCTGAGTTTTCTGTCCTTTCAGTAGCTCTGAGGGCTCCTGATGGGATTGGGATCAGCTGGTGCCCTAAAGCTGGGACCTCCCTTGAGACTCAGATGGAAGGACCCAGCCAGGGGGCTATAGGCTTCCCCCCTTCCCTCTATGTTTCCCTGCCATCTGTGTTGGGTGCCTTGGAGACTGGCTCAGGTTGCTTGCAAGGTGAGTCCTCAGAGCCCTGAGGTTCCTGCTGCTACTGTGGGCTCATCACTCTGGGTTGGGGGGATGGGTCCTGGGACCTTCCTTCTGCCTACCCCTTAGATCCAAGTGATCTAGGGTTCTGGCTTTTGGGGTGAAGTACCTTTTGATCCAGGTCCAGGAGGAGGGTTCCTCAGGTCTATCCTGTTGTTCAGTTTGAATTTTGGTGTCCTAGGAGCACTCTGTTTGCGATCGGTAAGGAAGGGTTTCCGAGGTCTGAACTTTCGCTGCTTCTATGCCGCCATCTTGACCCGTAAGCCATACATATTATATATTATTATAGTGAATGAGTCAATGACTGTTTCTATGAAAGGAGAGACACGTCTGAGGAGAGACAGCTGGTCTGCTGAGTGAGAGGTGTCTGTTCCCTTCTCAGTCCTGGCAGCACAAAGAGATCTCTCTGAACAACTACATATTTCTCTGGTGTTTAGACTCCACTGGAATGTCCTGGCAGGGTTGTGTATCCCAAACCACCCCAAATGGATTTCTCTGTCCTCCAAGAGGAACATTGGCCAGGATGCTTGTCACCCCCTTTGTCAGGGCATCTTGCTTGCTTTTAGCTGCAGCCTGCCTCTCAGACAGGGGCCTGAGTCTTCATGCCATCCTGGGTTGGTACAAATCATGGAAAGTCATCAGGATCTCTGAGTTGCCCCTAAAATCTGAGTATGAAATATATAGGTTTCTTTAAAGCTGAAGATTATCTGTGAAGTTGCCACAACCCAAGGTAGAGAGGGAGGGTTCTTAGCCAGTGTCTGCCTCACTACTAAAGATTGGAGGACAGGGGCAGGGAGGAGAACAAATATTCATGTTAAGGGAGAGATCATGCCAAGAAATGAATGAACATAACAGAAAGTTAGGGGAAGTATCACAGGGGCATGGGATCATAGAGATTAAGCTGAAAGGGACATTGAAGCACAATTAGTTAAGTAACTCTTCCAAAGTCACCCAGAGAGTTTTATAAATAGATTTTAAATCCACATCCTCAGTCTTCAGAGCCTGTTCTCTTCCTAATGGCTTCATTAATAAATGCCAAATTAATGATATTTCATAGTGACAAAGATCAATTATTAATAAAATGTTAATAATTAATAGAAAATCAAATTAATGGTGATTATTAATAAAAACAAAGATGATGCTTAATATAAAGAGTCATTGTAAAATTATAAGTATATTTTTGATTAACACAAAAGGAATCTTTCTTAGAATGAGAGCTATTCCAAGGTAGAATAGGATGACTAATGGAAAAGCAAATTCCTAGTCACAGAAAATCTTTAACCAGAATCTGGATGATCAGTCATGAGACATATTATAGATAAAATTCAAAGTCTGAGAAGGGGGAAGGAATAAGTATTTATTAAGCACCTGCTATGAATCAGTGCTGTGCTATATGCTCTATAAATATCTCATTGATCCTTATCACCTTGTGAGGTAGGTGCTGTTATAATTTCCATTTATAGTTGAGGAAAATGAGGTAAACAGAGTTTAAATGACTTGTCCATGGTTACACAGGTAGTAAATGTCTGATATTGGATTTGAATTTAGGTCTCCCTTCATTTCTGGCCCAATTATTTATCCACTGTGCCACATAGCTGCCTAGGTTGGATCAGGGCAGGACTAGAAGGCTATTGAGATACCAACTCTTTAATATGACATTAGGTTTTCCAAGTTCATGCCAGCAGAGCACTAGTTATAGAAGGCTGGCTGGTTTTATGGTGCAGTAACCCATCTCTCTTAAAATAGTAAGCTGTAAGTGGTAGCTGGGTGGTTCAGTGGATAGAGAACCAGGCCTGGAGACAAAAGGTCCTGGGTTCAAATGTAAAGTTGGATACTTCCTAGTTCTGTAACCTTGGGCAAGTCATGTAACTCAATTACCTAGCCCTTACCCCTCAGCTATCTTGGAATGAATACTTAGTATTGATTTTAAGACAGAATGTAATTTAAAAAAATAGTAAGCTATAAATTATAAATTATAATGGGGTGTATGGGGTGCTCAGGGAGGGGTAGTATCTCTGGTATGGACGGCTTGTCATGCCCTCCTAGGGCAGCTCTCCAGCCACTGACCCTCACCTGACACCCAGCTCTCACTTGTGGCTCCTAGTAGCTGCTAGCATGTGGCAGCAGCCACACCCCGGGCAACAGCTTCAACAGGCCGGCTAAACCTTGTGAGGGTAGCCATCGGGTCGTCGTCGACCCCTGGTGAACTAGGGCTTTGCTCACCCAGCATGCGAAGACTGCTTCGGTGGAACAGACGGAAGAAACCAACAAGAAGGTTCAACAGCTGAGATGGCGATGCAGCAAGGCACTGTGGAATGCTCAGGGCGTGTTGGAGAACAAAAGACAACACGGCCATCCAATGCAGCTGAGGAAGTCTCCAGGTGTAACGACTTTTCGTGCCACTGGACCCAGGCTTCCAATGCCGAGAGAGTGGGACTGTCTCTGTGCATCGACTTTTCCACTTAAATCTCCTTCACGCACAAGTGTCTTTGTGCACACTCATCTACATCATAGATGAAAGCGCACAAAGACAATCGTCATCCTCGGTTACAGAGAGACTACTACTACAAGCTATAAATTTGAAAGCAAGGGATTTTTATGTTTCTTTGTTGTTTTATTTTTCTTTATAATCCCAATGTCTTGCACATAGTAGGTCTTGATCCATTGATCATGGTGGCTGGGGCTTTCTTTGATTCAGTCTTCAGGTGTCTTTGTTTTTTTTAGCCTCCTGCTTTAGATTTTTCCAAATGATGATCATTTGTCAGAAAAACAATAAATCAAGACAAAAACCAACACATGAAATGGTAGGGAAAATTTTCAAAATTGAGCAATCTTTTGTGGTGGCAAGAGAATTGGGAATAGAGGGAATGCCTATCAATTGAAGAATGGCCGAACAAGTTGTGGTATATGATTGGGATGGAAAACTATTGTGCTATGAGAAATGATGAGATGCTTTCAGAAAATCCTGGGGAGACTTACATAAACTGATGCAGAATGAAATAAGCAGAACCAGGAGAACATTGTATACAGCAACAGCAATATTGTAGATGATCAACTAGTAAGATTTTGTTACACTGATCAAGACAATGATCCAAGATAATTCCAAAGGATACATCATGAAAAATGGTCTTCACCTCCAGAGAGAGAACTAGGGAACTCTGAGTGCAGATTGAAGCAGACTTTCATGTAGTTAATTGTTTGCAATTTCTTGAAAACTATTATCTTTTGTTCACTTACACTTTGGAAAATGGCTTTTGGTTGTATATAGTATTGTATATACACATATGTATATAATGCATATATGTGTATAAATATATATACATATATATATATTTAGTTGTCCATATAGCTTGGATTTTATTTTGTTATTTCTCAGTCATGTCCAACTCATTGTGCCCCTTGTTTTTTTCAAAGATATTGGAATGATTTTTCATTTCCTTCAGCTTATTTTTACAGTTGAGGAATGAGGAAATGAAGAAAACAGGGTTAAATGACTTGCCCAGGATCACACAGCTAGTGATCTTCTGAGGCCAAATTTGAACTCATGTCTTTCTGACTCCAGGTCCTATGATCTATCTATCTTGCCACCTAGCTGCTCTTATCTTGAATATCAGGCCCTTATCAGAAATATTTGACAAAAAGATTCCTGTCCCCACCAGTTGACTGCTTCTCTTCTTATCCTAGTTGCATCCGTTTTGTTCATGTGGAATCTTTTCAATTTCATGAGCAGCAGCACCTCTTCTGGGTCTGGTTTCCCTAGTCCCATTTGCATTGGCTGGCTGTGTCTGTAGAAGGAGGCTGACTACTTCACCCCTTTATTTTTATTCTTAGCCACTACAAAATAGTTTGGATGGCTGTTGCTTTGTGATATAGCCTGACATCTATAAGTGCAATTCCTCTTTCATTCTTAACTTAAAAAAACTTTTTTCTCTTGATCTACCATATTTTTTCCCCTCTAAATGAATTTTGTCATTACTCCTCAAAGTATCTATTAGTAGTTTGATCAGGACTGTACATTAGCTTTGGTAGAATTGTTATTTTTAGCCTACTTAATTTTCAGCGTTCAAGCATAATGAAAAGCAGTGTAGTGTAGTGGCTAGTAAAATGGCCTTGGATTGAGGTCAGATCCATTCTGTGACACATACTGGTTCTGTGACTTTAGACAAATCACCTCGTAGTGGCCCTAGGCAAATCCCTAAAATCACAAATTACTGATGGGCTGATTGGCACAAGGAAATTCGTCATTTGGAATCCCATATACCACTTAAATCATAGTCTAGACAAAAATAAAACAAAACTTTCATAAACAAATACAAATTTAAACATTCATACGTATATACATATAAACATTGACATTTTTCTAAGCTAACAAAATAACATTGTCTTTTTGTTTTCAGATGTGCTACAAAATTGGATCTGTTTCCCCTCCTGATCCCCCAATTCCCAATAATAGCTTCGAAATTTCCCAAAATTTCACATGTTCTCATTTAATGACCAAGTGACAGAGATTGGACTAGTACCCTGGTCCTGTGGCTACCAGTTTTTAAAGGAAAGTCCCCACCTTTAGAAAAACAAGATTTTTGCCAAATCACACTACCTAGGAACAATGGGTGGAAGTGTCAGAGAGCCAGTTTTAGGCTTAATTAAGGTGAAAACTTTCTAACAATTAGATCTGTCCCAAAGTGGAATGGCTTGTCTTGGGAGGTAGTGACTTGCCCCTCCCTAGAGGTCCCCAAGCAGGATCTGGATGATCCCTTGTCAGGGAAATGTCTGTTCATATATGGGTTGATTTAGATGACTTCTGAGGTCTCTTCCAACTCTGAGATTCTTTGATATGAAAGTTCCTTGAAAAAAAAACAACATGCTTTTCTTACCTAGCTTCTCTCTAATACGTTTCTTGATTTCTTTGAACAAGTGGATAAATCAAAACATGAAGCCAGAAATTTTCACTTGTGGAAAAGGAAAAAAAATCTCTAAGTAACTGGAAAACAAATACACACACACACACACACACACACACACACACACACACACACACACACACACACACACACACACCAAAACCAAAACCAAAAAACTAATAATGGGATGAAATTTATATTCTTTACCTCACTCAAGAAGTGGAGGACTGCATGGCAGAATGCTGCACACATTATCAAATGCAGTCAGTGTATTGGATGTTTTTACTTAATTGTTTGGTTGTGTTGTTGCAAAAGAGGGGTCAATTTTGAAGGAAAGAGAGGAGCTTGTTTCCAAAAACGACTGTGATGTTTAAACAAAAGGCATCAGTAAATCTTACTCAGTATCAGGCAATATTAATATAGAGTGTCATGTCATTAATCTCATTCCTTGTTATTCCAGTTAAGAGATAGGAACATGTTTGGTGTTTTTAAGTCCCTCAATTGGGAAATGAGGCACTACTGATTTATTTCCTCATCTCTAAAAGGAAGGGATTGGATTAGTTGATCTCTAAGGTCCCTTGCTGGCTTAACCATTTATCATCAGATAAGCTGAGTCGACCTCAAGATTAATTAAATAAAATGCTGCAAATTGGAGATGGGTGATAAAATAAGTCTTTTAATTGAGGCCAAAATGAAGACTGAAATATCAGGTTAGAGAAGAACTGAAATTTAGCTGCAGGGCAGATGATGAAGTCTCTAGGGAAGAGGAGGAGAAGAGGGAAGGGAGATACTTAGAAGATCCATGCTAAGGAATACTAATGTTGGAAGGAATCGTAGTGACTGTGTGTGGACTCAGCAGCTCAGGTGAAATGGGACTCTAATGGGGACATTTATCCATGATCCTCTGATTATTATCAAGCAAGGAATAAAAGTTGGATAAACGTGTTTGACAAAATGTTTGGCACGGGCAACTCAGAGTGCAAATTGAGAGGAATCCTAAGTAGACCTTCAACTGCCTTGGGGCCAACTGCATCAAACCTAGCAACATTATAAAACCTCCAAATTGAGATTCATAATTCTTCCAGATCATTCAGACTAACTATCCACACAGAATCAACACAGCGGATGAAAAATGTTTCATTCCTAGACAAGAATGTGCTGTTGGATGAATAACCTATGGACCCAGTCCAAGGAGTCAGATAGATTGTCTTTGGGGAAAAATGCAGAGTACTCTCAGTCACCTGAAACTTCCCTGGAAATTGAGCCTGTTTAAAAAATGAACTGATATCTTAAGGGAAAAAATTATATTTCCAATGTGCCCTTTCTCCTCCCCTCTCAAAGAAGGCTCAACCCTTCTTATAACTATATATTTAGGAGCAAAAGGACTAATATTGAAAAAGTTTGACATAATATACAATGTATCACATCATAAGGCCCTTACCTTTCCAAAGAATTGGGGGAAGGAGATAGAAGGCTCATTTTTAAAAATCAATACTTTTCTGGTAATCTTGTAAGGCCTTGAGTCATGGAATCAAAGCCATA